>NC_135552.1:19422180-19737180 GCF_964340395.1 Glandiceps talaboti
TGAATGTTTCATCATGGGAAATGTGATATTAAATACTAACCAATTAACATTGTAAACAATAATATTACATTGTTTGTAACCACAGATGATCAATTCATAGTCACCTTGACCATTGCGGGAGGTTTATTTTATCGGTAGCTCCAGATTAGGTATTACAATAACCACAGATAATCCCATAGTCCTTTGCGTCTGAGCATGCTCAGTCTGGATTGCAAGTTCCCTATTGCAGAAAGTTAGTAAATGTAAATGGTTGATGTACTCAAATACTCGCCAGCTGACCAATGACCAATAGCAATATGAGAGCCAATTGCAACTACATATAAATGTTCTCCCATGTAAACAGGAAGACTAGTAGTAGACTGTAAGAACGTTATGTCGTTCCGCCCTCACCGGCCTCCTTGACCGATGTGTGAGGGCGCCCCGACACGGCGTACCTTACAGACGAAAAGCCTAGCTACTTACTAGTAACTGAATGGTTACTATTTCAAGTCGTTAGTGTTTTCTGAGCAATGGGTCACCTTTTCTCATTTGCTTCATATTCACTTACTGACAATGAATGACGGTTAGCGTGCATATTACCCCAATGCCATGCAGGCTTTCTATGATAGTCTGAATTTCTATTCTTGCAGCCAGTTTTTGCACAATGCAGGTATATATATTTTTTTAACCATGCAAATGTATGTTTTTTGACAATGTTTGTTTACATTGCATTTCGCCGTATGATAGTGAAATGAATCCTGAAAATCGTTCAACGGAGATGGATTTAAGTCGTTTCGGTGCAACCAGATAACACAAAAAAAGTGTCACAACTGTCTCACAAGCAACAGTTGCTTTCTGCTCGTGATTCAGTTGATACAATAAATGATCCGATGCTTCAGACAAACACTATTTAAACAGTCATAGTGCTATGTAAGATAGAAAACATACTTCTAGTACTACTAGAGGTACTTTTACATTCACCAAAATAGTTTAATCACGACCTGTAGAATGTTAGGTTGATGAATGTTTATAAGATTAGCACGTGCTGTTTTTTTTGTGATATATATATATATGTTCATACGTATTCAGGCAAACATGAAAACGTTTCATAAAACTTCACAACACCACTTGTACTTTGTTATGTTATGATATGTTAACTTTCTAAAACCTGTCTTTGGCCACGTTTCTACAGTTTCCATGGCGACCAAAACGTTACGTCTACGTTTGTATCAGTGAATATATAAATAGCATAGAAATAGCGTGTTAAAATATTTGGTATTTTCTAATACTGAGTCTGGAGTCGGTTCTAAGAACGGGGTCATTGGGTCATATACAAATGGTCCGGTCACCAACATTTCCACTATTTATAAAGAGATGGTCGCAATCCGATTTAAGAAGACGATATTATATCCATTTTGTCAAAAATGATCAGAAACATTCATTGATAAAGATTCGAGAACATCATCAAGAAAAAGTCCAATCGTGTATTCGGGTATAAGCTTGAGCAACTGAAAAGAAATCACTGATCCCCATCCTTTCCCCCCAAAAAATCACAACACAAATCCGAAAATTATGATAGTCAATATAGACTCTCGACAGTCGTTCGTGCCTTTTTTGCTACGTTTTATCTAAAACTAAAGAGCAATACTATAACCGCTGTGCCTTCGGCACTCACAGTTCGTGCCTTCGACAATCGCAGTTCCTGTCAGTACGCATTAGTATCCAGTGCTACGGAGCGAGGCGACGACTTTGATTTAGATGAAACGTAGCAAAAAAGGCACGAACGACTGTCGACAGTCTATAGTCAATAGTGTAAAAAATGTGAATTTCTGTTCACTAAGAACCGTAAAACTAATTTAAAAGTGGACTTTCAGGCACGGTAATGGAAAGTAAATACAACGCAGGTACGTACGTACAGTCAAGGTGCAGGTTATGACCAACTCTGGTGATTAGTAGTCGAACGTAAAAGACCAAATGACCAAAATATCATAAAATACGATATCACAAAGAATATCACGTATGTGACAGACAGCAATTCAATAACAAAATCGTAATTTGACGAAAACTGCAGTGTTGCAATCTAGATCTAGGTATCAAACCAAATATCAATATCAACAAATTGACTATAAAATGGGTTAATATTGACTCTGCACAACACAAAGCTTATACAAATCAGACAACCGAAGTCACAAAAAATTCAAATGTTTGATTATAAAGTCGAAGAATACAGCAGCATATAAATAAACTAAGGATGGTTACGGCTCCAGGAAAAGTGTTGCTTTGCATTTACGCAAGGAGTGTCTTTGCTACACATGGTTGTTAACAGTTTCCATGGTTTCCAAACATCCTTAATGCATTGACTAAGTAAAGAACATTTTACGGAAATATTCATCAAATCAGCTGCCTCGCTCAGAGAAGAAAGTGTCTAATGCTGTAGAGTAATGGGCGACTTAGATCTACAGAACAATGACCATAATAAGCTAACCCGTGTAGATGAAAAACAACGTATGAAAATTAGAAAGTTGGATAGGTACATATTTGACGATATATATAAAGCCATTGCGTAGGAGTATGTACTTAAATAGGAACTTCGATAATATATTTGCATAATTAGGAAGTTAAGTTGACAAAAAGTTATCTAAAGAATATAAAAGAATGAAAAAGAAAAAGTAATAGTAACCATTGTGTAGGTAAAGCCCGGTCTTTGATGAAGTTGCTTTCTTCTCATCATGCTTAACTGTAGCAACTTTGAATGTAGAAAGAATAACGTCTGTGATGATAGAGAGCGCCCTCTTGTTTATCAACTCACTTAACATCACAAGTTGGCTGTCACATTCAGTTACCTGTGTTGTAAGATAAAAGGATATTACTTTCTCAACTTGATACTTTCGATCTTAAACCAGTTACCTGCACTAGCTGTAACTGGGACAATTTTTACATCAAATAACCAAAAACATATTCACTAAAAAAATTGTTAAAAGACTCTGTATTTGTTATATTTTTTTTAAGTAGTGCTGAATGTTATTTGTGCATAGTGTAATGGCAAGTTTAAATCTTGAACGAAAGCTAGACATGTGTCGATATTATCCATAAGCGTTACAGAAACAGGATGAAATCGTAATCACCGTTGAGGGCGCTGATTTTTGGGTGCTGACCCAAAAATCAATTTGATTTGATTTATCGTTTACCCATAGGTGATGCAATACTGTTCACAGTGTATACTATTAAGGGTACGTTATTGTACCGAACAAAGCATTTTCGAAAAAAATGTTGCAACTAGCTAGTGCGCGTCAGATTTGTTGTTGTTGCTGTAAGCCAGTGGCAGGCATTGTTAAAGGTGACTTACTTATGGACCAAATAATGACCAGTAACGATAAACAACTCGCATGGCATTGAAAATTTAAGTTAGAAGTTTTGTGTAAACATTGCAAGTTGCCTGATTTAAGAGAAGATACGAGACGAGACGAGACGAGACGAGACAGTGAAAACCGTAACAGTGAGAAAGTGTGTTTATGTTAATAGTTTTCTGACCCTTCTCATTTAGGAACTGCAAGACGCCATTCACTTGTTTTAAGAGCTATTACGAACCATGAAATCGTTATACACTATTTTGAGTATTAATTTACTGTAAACATAATAAAAAGTTGGACGTTAAACAGAAAATAACAGGATAGTGTAACAAAACAGTAACCTTGTGTGGAACGACATCTTTGGAGATGGCAGCCATCCAGACACCTGATTTGTTGCCAGTAAGATCCAAAGTGCACTCGACCTAGAGAAATAAAAAGTTATGAACAGAGGGGGAATGCTGTATCAGTTCATTTCTTCTAAATAGAGACAGAAACAGAGATCTTATTATTTTTGGTACACCAGAAGACAAAACAAAAACACAAAAACTAACCTTCACTACAACAGTTTATCTGTGTTTCGGTGTTAGACGACGTACCTTGATAAGGTCAGTTCTATCAAACTAAACGCTTGAATTGACCCATGTTACATTAAGCTAAAAACAACAACAACAATATCTTACGTCCGTTTTGTTCCGGGTAATCAGTACTTCTAGTTTATTTCGTACTGTGTTTTCCACAACATTAACGTTGATGTAATTTTGTAACTCGTTTTCTTCTTTTACACTGTAACCAATGCCTATACATGGTCGTTCACCTAGGACACAGATTAATCAGAGTTATTAAATCAACCACTGTTAGGGAGCCTTCAGTAATTACAAGCTCGGAGTGGGCCGTGGGAAATCAGACCCGTGCTGTCACGTAAAATATGACTCTCTCTCGATTCCGTCGTGCTAGAAAGTGATACTCCATCACTTTCATGGCCCTCCTTCAACCTTTTTTCTCTAAAGCACGACCCCTGACCCTGTTAACGTAGTTCAAACACATGGGTTAAAATGTTGTCAGAAATGGAAAACGACACACGTCCCAGAATCAATGGTAAGGACTTAATCCCATCGCTGCCACCACGTTGAAAGTTTTAAAGGCTTTGGTTATTTCCCATTACTACGTCCACATGTGAATGTGTGTGGAGGCAGTGCATTTAATAATCAATACCTGTGTTTTGAACTTATAGGCTGAGCTGAAGGCCACAAACTCCCGAAGATTAGATTGGCACACTCCCGACAATGACGGGACCTCAGAGGCGGGATCGTGGTCAACATCGCTAAAACATTATCCCCAGTATCTTACCCAACTGGTCCCGTTTTACTCCTGTAAGCTCGAAACCCACTTCTTTCCTCACATCACATCACATCACAACCGAGATTTGATTGACTACAAAGTTGTCAGCTAGGATATGATTGACATGGGCTGATATTGTGGTACCTGACCATAACCCTTACTTTTATCGTAACCCAAACCCAAATGGCAGCAATGGGATTGTGCATACCCCCAATAATGCAAAGATAGACAATACAGTGAGTCAAAGAAACAGTTAGCCGATTTGTAAAAAGTTATCCCCCTCCCCCTTGTAAATACTGAAGGCTTCCTTATGTTCCTTGTGACGGGGAAGTATGGAGGTTAATTTTGCAGGGAATTAGAGAAGCAGTCAGACTATAATATTTGACGTACAACTTGGAGACTTTAGGCGCTCACGATGCCAACCCAGAATTCGGAGCTGAGATGTATACACTTAAATCTAAACATAACACAATTATTAAAATCAACTAGCAGACAAAGTCATTTGTCTTGATAATAATTTGAATTATAATAATTTATGCATATTAGATTCCGGAGCTAGACATACAGCCACATAAATAGAAAATAGCCGACGTCAACTTTCAAATGTTTAAATATTCTCAATTTAGAACAAATTAAGTAATGTGATGTGATGTGATGTGATGTGATGCGATGCGATGCGATGTGATGTGATGTGATGCGATGCAATGCAATGCAATGTAATGTAATGTGAAAGAGTAGCCTAAGAGTCAAATTGATCCAAACAACCAATTTCAATTCCTTGCTTTATACGACATTATGGAAAGTCCGTACCTCGCACATCTTTATTTAACATTCACTTTTTATTTCTAAACGGTATCACTGTCGACGCAGAGTGGAAAATGTAATTTTATTTCAATTGTTCACTTACGTACCATCTCGATGTAGAAAATTGGGATTGAGAGAACAGATGACGTCACCATCGAAACAAACACATCTGCCGTAAATTTGTTCTTGGAAAACTTCATTATGGCCTATAGGAAGAGAAAATGGTATTGTCATAATGACGAGTGACTTAGACTATGTGCTAACATATTAGACTATGTGCGTGTGCTATGTGATTTTGCTATGTCCGTTCTGTAGCATTGCGATACTAACCCATCATATGTATCACTATTTGATTCATCGGAAACTTCACTTTAGCTTCACCCCAAGAGACAAAAATATCATTTACACGCAAAATATAGACAACTGAAGACTAAAACACTGATATACATACAATAAAGGAAACGAAAAACAGAATAAGATTCAGCACAATAAGACGTTGATCTTTCAGCACAAGATATGATGTAACAAAAACGTTATTCTAACTCACTGTATTTTCGGCCCTTGTAAGTACACTTTAGAGATTGGTCGATGCAGGGTAGCCTGGTACAGTTCACTAAATCACCTGTACTAGAACAGTGACAAACTTCTGAACATCTGCCATCATCTAATGGTATCTAATATGTAAAGAACGCAACACACAAAGATATAAATTAGGAAGATATCCCTCTGATCACCTCAACACAGGCTAAAGGTAAAATGTATATATATGCTTTATGCGGTACTTTGGCCTCAAAGGTCAAATGATTGAACAATAATAATGCAACCAATAAAGTAGCTCCCCATTTTGAATGATCTAGGGATTCCCACTGCATTGTCTTCCCCTTCAACGCTTTCTCTGGGGATTGAATATGTTAGCAAGCCCCCAACGGTACATTATCACAGTTTCTACATGTTGCCTCGATGTTTTTAATAGTTTCAGGATGACCCTGTCAATTCTGTGTCATTCCCGACGTCGTTTAAGTGACAGTATCATTTTTCCTCCTGAAGCAGCCGAAACAACTTTGTATTGTGGGCGCGGCAGCCAATTTTAGCAGGTTCGGACGTGCTGATTACATATGTATGTACAACCCTCTAAGAAAAGAGTTCAAAGTATGATGACAAAGAATAGTTAATGTAGTAGGCATTCTTTGATGAATAGACCCATGATTGCATATAACACTTTACGAAGAGAGAAAGAGAGAAAGAGAGAGAGAGAGAGAGAGAGAGAGAGAGAGAGAGAGAGAGAGAGAGAGAGAGAGAGAGAGAGAGAGAGAGAGAGAGAGAGAGAGAGAGAGAGAGAGATAAGAATACAACCTGGCGTCAACTATATTTTGTTTATACTAATATACAACTAACTTATGAGAAGATAGGGATAAAAAGAAACAGGGAAAATGAACGGAGACAACCCAGCGTTTGACAAACCGCTAGCTTATCGAAAAAAGGACGATATTTTAAGATTTGAAAACGAAGATGCGCCATTCAAAGATCTTCAAATGTACGTGATGAAGACTATGAGACGATAGATTTTATAGTTGGTCCTGCCACTACGCATGCTAGAAACGAGTCACAGATGTAGTAGCAACAAGACAACCACGATCATCTCTACTTACTTGAAATGCTATCAATAAATTCACACAACGATAAAATCGGAAACAGTTGTATCGTGCTGAAACTATTAGAATTAAGCAGTATTTCTACTAGCTAGAAATTGGTGACCGCCCTACATCTCTTTCAGATTAAGAGATTAAACTTACTCGAATGTTACTGCCGGGAGATATGAATATTTGCTCTCTGTGGTCTGATATCGAAATCTCACAACCTGTGCACATTAAATGTAGGAAATGTAAGTCTTTCTGAAACGTAAAATCAAGCTCCTCAATAACATACACATAACATTTGCACAGTGGAAGTATTATTGAAAATACTCCTTGCTCTAAAATGTGAACATGGGTCATGGTGTGGTCTCTACCCTTAGCGATCAATAATGCAGAAGGGGAGTAAATTACGCTAAACATCCTTTATGGGCGATTCGATTGAAAACACCATGTTTGGTCTGAAACAACATACAATTAATGTAAATCACAAATCTGCCTATTGGCTGCATCACGATTGTTAGACATATTGGAAACAGTATTCATAAAATAACTTGATTTGATCAAAATATTTTGACAAATTATCGTAGGCGTGTCTCAAAAGAGGGAAAAAGGTGTTATCGTTGGGTGATTGGAATAAAGCAGTACGTATTCAAGCAGCAGGCCACTTTTCCATTAACTTTGATTAAAAGTACTATCGGTGAAAAAATTGATAAACTAGTAAAGCGTACTTGGATTAACCGTACTTGGAGAATGTACTTAAATAGGAACGTCGGTAATATATTTGCATAATTAGGAAGTTAAGTTGATAAAAAGTTATCTAAAGAATATAAAAGAATGAAAAAGAAAAAAGTAAAAGTAACCATTGTGTAGGTAAAGCCCGGTCTTTGACGAAGTTGCTTTCTTCTCATCATGCTGAACTGTAGCAACTTTGAATGTCGAAAGAATAACGTCTGTGATGATAGAGAGCGCCCTCTTGTTTATCAACTCACTTAACATCAGAAGTTGGCTGTTACATTCAGTTACCTGTGTTGTAAGATAAAAGGATATTACTTTCTCAACTTGATACTTTCGATCTTAAACCAGTTACCTGCACTAGCTGTAACTGGGACATTTTTATCATCGAATAAAACCAAAGACATATTCACTAAAAAAATTGTTAAAAGACGCTGTATTTGTTATAATTTTTTAAGTAGTGCTGAATGTTATTTGTGCATAGTGTAATGGCAAGTTTAAATCTTGAACGAAAGCTCGACATGTGTCGATATTATCCATGGGCATTACAGAAACAGGATGAAATCATAAACACCGTTGAGGGCGCTGATTTTTGGGTGCTGACCCAAAAATCAATTTGATTTGACTTTTGCCCATAGGTGATGCAATGCTGTTCACAGTGTATACTATTAAGGGTACGTTATTGTACCTTACAAAGCATTGTTGAAAAAAAATGTTGCAGCTCGTGCACGTCAGTTTTGTTGTTGTTGCTATAAACCAGTGGCAGGCATTGTTAAAGGTGACTTACTTACGGACCAAATAATGACCAGTAACGATAAACAACTCGCATGACATTGACAAATTTAAGTTACAAGTTTTTTGTAAACATGCCTGATTTAAGAGACGAGACGAGACGAGACGAGACGAGTCAGTGAAAACCGTAACAGTGAGAAAGTGTGTTTATGTTAATAGTTTTCTGATTCTTCTCATTTAGGAACTGCTTGACGCCATTCACTTGTTTTAAGAGCTATTACGAACCATGAAATCGTTATACACAATTTTGAGTATTATTTTACTGTAAACCTAATAAAAAGTTGGACGTTAAACAGAAAATAACAGGATAGTGTAACAAAACAGTAACCTTGTGTGGAACGACATCTTTGGAGACGACAGCCATCCAGACACCTGAATTGTTGCCAGTAAGATCCAAAGTGCACTCGAGCTAGAGAAATAAAAAGTTATGAACAGAGAGGGAATGCTGTATCAGTGCATTTCTTCTAAATAGAGACAGAAACAGAGATCTTATTATTTTTGGTACACCAGAAGACAAAACAAAAACACAAAAACTATAACCTTCACTACAACAGTTTATCTGTGTTTCGGTGTTAGACCGACGTACCTTGATAATGTCAGTTCTATCAAACTAAACGCTTGAATTGACCCATGTTACATTAAGCTAAAAACAACAACAATATCTTACGTCCGTTTTGTTGCGGGTAATCAGTACTTCTAGTTTATTTCGTACTGTGTTTTCCACATCATTAACGTTGATGTAATTTTGTAACTCGTTTTCTTCTTTTACACTGTAACCAATGCCTATACATGGTCGTTCACCTAGGACACAGATTAATCAGAGTTATTAAATCAACCTCTGTTAGGGAGTCTTCAGTAATTACAAGCGCGGAGTGGACCATGGGGGGGGGGGGGGTCAGACCCGGGCTGTTACGTAAAATATGACCCTCCCTCGATTCCGTCGTGCTAAAAAGTGACTTCCCCTCACTTTCAACACCTTCCCTCAACTTTCTTTCTCTAAAGCACGACCCCTCCCCCTGTTAAAGTACTTCAAACACATGGGTTAAAATGTTGTGAGAAATGGAAAAGGACACGAGTCCCAGAATCAATGGTAAGAACTTAATCCCACCGCTGCCACCATGTTGAAAATTTTAAAGGCATTGGTTATTTCCCACTACTACCCCATGTGCATGTGTGTGGAGGCAGTGCATTTAATAATCAGATTAATACCTGTGTTTGAAACTTATAGGCTGAGCTGAAGGCCACAAACTCCCGAAGATTAGATTGGCACACTCCCGACAATGACGGGACCTCAGAGGCGGGATCGTGGTCAACATCGCTAGAACATTATCCCCAGTATCTTACCCAACTGATCCCGATTTACTCCTGTAAGCTCGAGACCCACTTCTTTCCTCACATGACATCACAACTGAGAGTTAATTGACTACATGGTTGTCAGCTACGATATGATTGACATGGGCTGATATTATATTATGGTATCTGGCGCTAACCCTAAGTTTAACCATAACCCTAACCCAAATGGCAGCAATGGGATGTGGAACCGGTGGCAGCAATGGGATTGCACCCCTCCCTAATAATGCAGTTAGACAATACATAGAGTCAAAGAAAAAGTGTCCCTCCCCAAATCCCATTTGCTAAAATATGGCTCTCCCCCGAGAGTCGATTTGTAAAAAGTTACCCCCCCCCTGTAAATACTGAAGGCCCCCTTATGTTCCTTATTAAAATCAACTAGCCAACAAACGCTTTTGTCTTGATAATGATTTGAATTATAGTTTAATTCAATTTATGCATAGTAGATTCCAAAGCTAGGCATACATCCGCATAAATAGAAAGTAGCCGACGTCATGTCAACATCAAATGTTTAAATCTTCTAAATTAAGAATAAATTAAATAATGTAATTAATGTAATGTAATGTGATGTGATGATTTGTGATGTGATGTGATGTGATGTGATGTGATGTGATGTGATGTGATGTAATGTAATGTAATGTAATGCAATGTAATGTAATGTAATGTAATTAATGTAATGTAATGTAATGTGATGTGATGATTTGTGATGTGATGATTTGTGATGTGATGTGATGTGATGTGATTTAATGTAATGTAATGTAATGTAATGTAATGTAATGTAATGTAATGTAATGTAATGTAATGTAATGTGAAAGAGTAGTCTAATAGTCAAAATGATCCAAACAACCAATTTCGATTCCTTGCTTTATACGACATTATGGAAAGTCCGTTCCTCGCACATTCACTTTTTATTTATAAACGGTAACACTGTCGACGCAGATTGGAAAATGTTATTTTATTTCAATTTTTCACTTACGTACCATCTCGATGTAGAAAATTGGGATTGAGAGAACAGATGACGTCACCATCGAAACAAATACATCTGCCGTAAATTTGTTCTTGGAAAACTTCATTATGGCCTATAGGAAGAGAAAATGGTATTGTCATAATGACGAGTGACTTAGACTATGTGCTAACATATTAGACTATGTGCGTGTGCTATGTGATTTTGCTAGTTCTGTAGCACTGCGATACTAACCCATCATATGTATCACTATTTGATTTTTAATATCATTATTGCAATACAAACTTTACCTTCACAACCAACCAACCAACCAACCAACCAACCAACCAACCAACCAACCAACCAACCAACCAACCATTCATTCAATTCAATTCAATTCAATTCACTTCAATTCACTTCACTTCAATTCAATTCAATTCAATATAACTTTATAGTCCTCGTCGGAAATTTATCTTTAGCTTCACACAACAGAGACAAAAGTATAATTTATACACAAAATATAGACAACTAAAAACTAAAACACTGATATACATACAATAAAGGAAACGAAGAACAGAATAAGATTCAGCAAAATAAGACGTTGATCTTTCAGCACAAGATATGATGTAACAAAAACGTTATTCTAACTCACTGTATTTTAGGCCCTTGTAGGTACACTTTAGAGATTGGTCGATGCAGGGTAGCCTGGTACAGTTCACTAAATCACCTGTACTAGAACAGTGACAAACTTCTGAACATCTGCCATCATCTAATGGTATCTAATATGTAAAGAACGCAACACACTAATATATAAATTAGGAAGATATCCCTCTGATCACCTCAACACAGGCCAAAGGTCAAATGTATATATATATGGTTTATTCGGTACTTTGGCCCCAAAGGTCAAATGATTGAACAATAATAATGTAATCAATAAAGTATCTCCCCATTTTGAATGATATAGGGATTCCCACTGCAGTATTGTCATCCTCTTCAACGCTTTCTCTTGGGATTGTATATGTTAGCACGCCCCCAACGGCACATTATCACAGGTTCTACAGGTTGCCTCGATGTGTTTAATAGTTTCAGGATGACTTTGTCAATTCTGTGTCATTCCCGACGTCGTTTAAATGACAGTATCATTTTTCTCATGAAGCTGCCTAAACAACTTTGTATTGTGGATGCGGCAGCCAATTTTAGCAGGTTGTGACGTGCTGATACATGTAAGTACAACCCTCTAAGAAAGAGTTCAAAGTATGATGACAAAGATAGTCAACGGAGTAGGCATCCTGTGATGAATAGACCGGAGGTTGCATATCTTACAACATTTTACAAAGAAGAGAGAGAGAGAGAGAGAGAGAGAGAGAGAGAGAGAGAGAGAGAGAGAGAGAGAGAGAGAGAGAGAGAGAGAGAGAGAGAGAGAGAGAGAGAGAGAGAGAGAGAGAGAGAGAGAGAGAGAGAGAGAGAGAGAGAGAGAGAGAGATATAAGAAAACCGCCTAGCGCCAACTATATTTTTGTTTATACTGATATAAAACTAACTTGTGAAAAGACAGGGATAAGAAGAAACAGGGAAAATGAACGGAGACAACCCAGCGTTTGACAAACCACTAGCATTAGCTTATCGAAAAAAGGACGATATTTTAAGATTTGAAAACGGAGATGCGCCATTCAAAGATCTTCAAATATACGTGATGAAGACTGTGAGACGATATTAGATTATATAGTTGGTCCTGCCACTACGCATGCTAGAAACGTTTTCATATTTAGTTGTTAGTCACAGATGTAGTAACAACAAGACAACCACGATCATCTCTACTCACTTCAAATGCTATCAATAAATTCACACAACGATAAAATCGGAAACAGTTGTATCGTGCTGAAATTATTAGAATTAAGCAGTATTTCTACGAGCTAGAAATTGGTGACCGCCCTACATCTCTTTCAGATTAAGAGATTACACTTACTCGAATGTTACTGCCGGGAGATATGAATATCTGCTCTCTGTGGTCTGATATCGAAATCTCACAACCTGTGCACATTAAATGTAGGAAATGTAAGTCTTTCAAGCTCTTCAATGACATACACATAACATTTGCACAGTGGAAGTATTATTGAAAATACTCCTTGCTCTAAAATGTGAACACGGGTCATGGTGTGGTCTCTACCCTTAGCGATCAATTATGCAGAAGGGGAGTAAATTACGCTAAACATCTTTTATGGGCGATTCGATTGAAAACACCATGTTTGGTCTGAAACAACATACAATTAATGAAAATCACAAATCTGCCTATTGACTGCACCACGATTGTTAGATATGTTGGAAACATTATTCATAAAATAACTTGATTTGATCAAAATATTTTGTGCTATCGCTGGGTGATTAGAACAAAGCAGCACGTATTCAAGCAGCAGGCCACTTTTCCATTAACTTTGACTGAAAGTACTATCGGTGAAAAAATTGATAGACTAGTAAACCGTACTTGGATTAACATGATTAATGTTGAACAATAGGAAAACGTTTATCAACATTACCTTTATATGCCCTATGTTCAACTGCAACGGGAGAAGTCGGCGTCACCTCTGTTTCATTAGAATAAAACGCACGGGCAGCCCTCGCTAAAAAATGTAGAACACAAAATTATATGCTGATGCCACGTACATAACATGTCTTACAAACACACACATACCCACACCCACCACCCCCACACCCACACACACACGGCAACGTTAATAAACAAACAAATGAATAAGCAAACACACAAACACACACATCAGGTTTAACAGTTTATGGGTCACTCGTCAGTCGTCACATGTTTTGGAAATCATGAAAGTCCACAGTCGGGAATGAACTCAGTATGAGATCGATATTTGTTTGCCAGAATCACATCCCCAAAACCCAATTCTAAAGATCAGTGTACCAGAGAGAGCGCAAGATCTAGATTGAACGCCAAGACACAGCTCTGCGACACCGTTCTCTCCCTCATTGCTTTGCTTGATTCGACTGGTCGATTGTTTCCTTAATTCAAATATTTTAACATATAATTCTAAAATAAGAGAGGTAATAAATGATGTCATCATATTCCAATAGGATAAATTGTAGGATTGACAATCACGCGATATTAAAAAGTGCTGACTGCATAGATTCTAAAAAAAATGACGTAACGTTTGTCCATTCATGTAATCATGAGCTTGTTAGCAATGTACTGTAAGTCAACTTGAACTTCAGCCAAGATTACTAAAGTATTCGTATTTAAACCCCCAATACGATATTGTGGATTGTAAGTACAAGTCATTGCATCCACAAACTTCCTGAAAGAAAAACCCGGTTGACTTGACTGTGTCACGATTACTAGTACTTTCACCTACTTTGAACCACGAAATATTTGACAAAGTATGCAGCTAAACTACTATCAGATGAGTAATGAAAAAAGAAATACAAGTAACACGAGATCTTTACGAGACTAATTTTGGCGCCACTTCTGTAGTACAGTTTAGACGACAAACGATTATTTGTGATTCTGTTTGTATTTAGTTTGTGGTCTGATTGTAGAATTTCTAGCTGTTTGGACTTAGTCTATCTTTAGTATGTTTCAAACATCAATATTTCCACTCAGTGTTTTGACCATAAAATTGAAGGGGTACACACAAAAGTGTGTCTTGATAATGTGCTCACCGGACTAGGGTAGAGATGGTGGGATGACGGAACGCAATTTCACTAATTAACCAATATGAACATACAAATCGACAAAACTATCATTCAAAATATCTTTTACAGAAAATGATGTCCGATCATGAACTTATAACGTTACAAATTTAACCTTTTTTTTCTCCTCGAAAGTACATGTTTACTAATGTTTTTGTCATTCACTGCTGAACGAGGCTCAGGATGACACTTGCGTCTTCAAGTTGCCAGACGAACTATTTAGTTTACAAACCAGGGACTAGACGTTATCAAGTTTTTAAACGTTTGATCTCTTTAGCTTTAAAGAGAGTGTACGTCTGATGAACTCGGCTTGTCCTGAGAATGACTTATTCCGTTTACTCACAAGAGTCAAAGTTGTACACTATGAACATTAATAGTTATGTTGAAAGAGAAACATTTTTAACGTACTACTCTACCAACAGTACACCAATTTGGGTAAAATGAAGCTCTTGTAAATTATACTTCATACTTGACTCTGAGAAATTCAACAAGTTCATTCATACATTTCCAGATAGTTTAGTCTCAAACAAACAAACAAACAAACAAACAAACAAACAAACAAACACAAACAAACACACACACATACATACACAAACAAACACACACACACACAAACAAACAAACAAACAGACAGCCATACATACATACATACATACATACATACATACATACATACATACATACATAGATGTTTACAATGTACAATTTGCCTGATTGGAGTAAACAAAACAAATTATAGCATGATCGATCAGAACTAGCCGATTCATAAAAAAGACAGTCTCTAAACAAACTATCAGACACAACATGCGACTGGAGATAATGTCTTCATTCCGAAAGTTAATGTAATTTTGAACCAGCACCACTTGAAGTACACAGCTACTTAACATTATCCAACCAATTGGGGAAAAAGGGTTAGATCCACTGTCAAATCTAAAGAAGTTGTTGAGCCCCATCTACACGTAGGTCGTCCTACCTGAGGCAGTCCCAAGTCCTACCTGAGGTAGGATAGATTTGTGTCTAAACGTAGGAAGGTTACAGCGGAGATGTCGCGCCTTCCTTCCTGACAGTACATAGGACGAAGGCTTCAAACTATCCTGAATCCTACCTCAGGTAGGATTTTTAGTGCCGTGTAGATGGGGCTACTGTTACATGATGATTAGAGACAATGTCTGTGCCATTTAAGATATAAAAATATTCTACATTCAATAAATAAAGTAATGTCATATTATACATGATGCAGATATTTTAATTAGAAAATACTGACCAACGCACTGATTGTCGAAAAATACCCTTTGAAAATCAAGACATTGTTGTAAACGATCCCCCTCATCACCATCACAATTACAGCTCATAGCAACAACGGTGCCCATAGTGCCAACATAAGCAGCACGACAAGCTGCATACGTTCCATGACAGCCTGTAGACTTGGAGTCGTTCGTTCCTCGGCATTCTTCTATGAAAGTTTCATAACTTGACCTAGAAGGTAAAATACATTACTATCAGTAGTACGTACAATGAACCAATTTCACTGTGTTGGGTAAAACGTGTGTTTAGATGACTGTTGTCCACCACATTACAATGTAATGGTGAGGAATCACATTTAAAATTTACTACTTTGGAAACTGAACTTTCGGCTTGCTGTGATAGACACAAACTTAAGTTATTGTTGTTTGATGGTGGTAGATTACACAAGTGAGTGGTAGCGGTGCCTTCATTGTGAGGGGGTATAATCATGCGTAAACACTAAAAAAATGTAAAGTGCAAGATCATAGAAGTTACCAGGAATACCACCCCCCTGTGAGTACAATTAAACCAATTTCCATTCAATATCTTAAATAATTTCTTCTCCACTGTCTATGCTTATGCGCTTAAATCAACATGTGGCAACAAGAAGTGTTAGTGTGTGTCAATCTTAGCTTAACTTCCACTGTCGCATTTTAAAAAATGAAGACTGAACACAGCTTTACCTGCAACTTTCATCTGTGTTACACCTCGCAACGAGATCTAGACAGTTTGACATAGGGTTTTCCTCATGAGAACAGCGTGGATTTAAACCTTCTCGCAATGCAATACACTGATCGTCTTCAGTTGCACAATAACAGTAAACTAGTGAATGTGTTAACACATCTTGTACGGTTGTAAAGAAGGCATGAATTGATGCAAGACACTCATCTCGTCGACATGCCCCAGTGATTTGATCAGGCGAACATGCTTCGATGTACTCAGCTAAAAAGACACGACAAGTTTGGTCAAAGTTGCATCCGGATAGTGCCTCTACGCATGTGCTCTCTGTTTCAAAAATAAAAGGATACAAAAGACAGAAAAGAGCCTTATTTTCGTTGACTGGTGATAACGGATCTAAGACAGTAAGTTAAAAATGCACGGTTACTGAATAGTGATGGCATGCAATAGGTACATAAGCTACTCGGTTATCGATATATTATTGTTGTCAAGTGAATCAATTGGTATCCATGGTAACAGATACATCATCATGGTATATGTAGATGAATAGCCATCATTCCTGTGTTCCCTTACTATCTGATCCATGCCAAAAACGTGCGGACGGATAGACAATAATGTGTGTAAAGTTCAGTGAATGGTATGTGTGAGAGAGAGAGAGAGAGAGAGAGAGAGAGAGAGAGAGAGAGAGAGAGAGAGAGAGAGAGAGAGAGAGAACGAGAGAGAGAACGAACAAACCTCCACCATTGTATCCACCGGTAGGCCCAGCAGGTTCCATTTGCCCAGGGTTCATAGCTAGGGTGACAACAATTCAGGAGATTAAAAGATTACACGTACACAACCGGCTGGGTAATTTCTCAAAATGAAAGGCTAAAATTCACAGTTATGTACTCATAATGCTTACTTTGCTATTATTGCTAATATTATGCTAATTAATACAGATGCATTTCGCTCACATATGTATCATCGAGCTTCATTCATGTAGCAAACGTCTGTTTAATATATGCATAATTAACATAATACTATTATCATCATTATTAATATTTTATCATTACTATGACATACCCCAGTCTGTGCATACATATGTCACTTCCACATCGATTATCATTTACTTCTGATATCAAGTTGTATTTAATTAGCTAGTTTACAAATTATTTCCATATAAAAGATATTTTAGACAAAAACTTCTTGCAATTTATTGAGTTCCAAACATGCACTTGGTCTATTTTGGTTCCCATTGAGGAAAATATGGTAAAATTGTTTTATAAAATAACTATCCATGCGTCATTCACTTGGCAGGGATTTTCGTATATCACTATTATTTATAGGGGCTACAGGGTCAAATGTCCACTCATTGCGTGTGCTTATTTCGAGAAACAACGTTTGTGAATACTAATCATATTAGTTTGCATATCATGTTACAAATAATACGTTTTTCCCCTTATATCTAGGATTCGATCAAGTTAGGCAAAGTGTAATTACAATAGTGAAAACTCTGCGTATTAATTTGCATAAAGTATGATTAACGATTTTATCATTATCATGATCTCAAAAAACTGCTGGATCAAATGTAAGCTGGTACTGCACATGTTTGAATGAAGCGATTGCATGGTGATTACGCCAATTTGCATAATAAGTATACTTTATACCTATTTTTATATATTACACATAGACACCAATAATACAATACACTATAGGGTTGTTTTCCTTACCTTTCGTCCCACATTTAAATGTGATTTTAATTTCGTTTTTATATAAGGGACAAGGTAAAGATGTCTGTGGTGTACATGTAGTGCATAGGTAAGAACCAAACTGTTGACAAATATGCTTACGCCGTCTTCTTAGCTCATGACTTTAAGAAGGCTGAGAGCTTATTTATGGTACAAATGGCAAAATGATACGCAGGGCTCTTGTTTGACACCTTCCAATTCTCATTTTGATTTATATAGATGGCTACCCTTGCCATGTGATACTGTATATATGGAAATTCAAGGCATGGTCTAATCAGTGAGATATACACTAGCATCTATATCTACTTAGGACCAGCATTACAGGCAATCGTTTCCACATTTTACTGATATCGATGACTTCCTCAAATGTGTTATTTTGTAAATTTTTGTTAAAATCAAGGTAAGGAAGGTCAGTATAAAAGTTTGAGAAATATATCCTCAATTTATTCTTATTGGGCAGGATGCTACTAAATGTCAAGTATAGTTATAATATATACTTGAATACTAAATATGGATTGGAAGTATGGGGTAGCACATGTCTTATCTAAAGCCCATTTTCAGTGTACAAAAAAATGTTTGTGCGTTGCATAACGTTCTTTGGTTTCAGGAGAATCACCATCACCACTATTTCAAGAGTTAGGTCTTCTAGATATTTTCAAACTTCACAAGCTGTGTGTATTAACTTTCATATTTGAGTTGTACAATGGAAACCTTCGTCATATCCTTAACGACTATTTTCAAACTGTTGATCATAGTCGAAATACCATAATATAAATTTGAGAGAAACCTAGCCATTCCGCACATCCCCTTTGTATGAACAAGCTCTCCATTGACAGACATCCTTGTACAATTGTTACAGTAGTACAATGTGTCCTTACCTTGTGTTGTTAACGTTCTTGATTGTTGGTTACTTCCCACCTCCACTATTGAGAAACACAGAAAAATATCGATGTAATTTGTCAGCTTTTCATAGAGTGAGTTTGAATGTCACACTGGGCGAATTCAAAAGGTATAGAAAGGGATAACAATTGATAGATATGATAGGTTTAGCGAACAGTCTCTGCAAGTTATCGATTGGAAAAGTGAAAACGCGAACAAGGTCGTTTGTTTTTGTATTTTTCTAGTTGAGGTTCAGGACGAGTTAATCGTGTCAGAATAATGTTTCTGCTATAGATCGAAAGACCATAGTACCATTATAAAACAATCAAACCTTACGGAAACTGTCTTATTTTAATCAACTGTGGCCTAAATTATCAATTTTACCTTTTATTGTCTTGTATTAACTAGTTTAAGAATAACTGGATGTGGACACAGTACATTAAAAATTTCATAATTAAAATGTAATAATCAAGAACATTCCCTGAGCCAACTAAAATGAACCTGTTTTTGAGTTGTGGCACATAATACTCTAGTTACGGTAGGAGGTGTCAAATTCGAATTACGTCAACGACGCAACTTTCGGGCCAGACTGAAACGGGCGCTCTTGTCAACATTCGAACGCGAAACAAACCCGTGTTTGGAAGTGAAGTGAAGAGAAGTGAAGTGAAGTGAAGTCTTACGTGTGTTTTTCGATCGTTGTACGTACTCTTGAATTGGAGATTTAGGGTGAACGGAAGGTAATTTCGTATGAGTTTCAGAAGTCCTTGAGAAGAAAATTAGCTTTACTACCATGACTTAAAGAGGAACTGTCTTATAAACTGTCTTATAAATATTAGACTTGATGAAATGTATCAACAACCACACTCCCTATATTGCCGGTCAAGCAAAAACATTGACGTGCGAAACAGAAAAGTTGGAGTCGGCCATATCAAAAAGATAACACTACGCCCAGTGTCTGACGCTAGAATTTCATCTCTCAATCTACTAAATGTCATCGTTCAAGGCGGGTTGAGGTAGCATGGTGGCATGCTAAGGAGTTACCAGAATAGAACACCAACAAGGGAAAAACCATGTACATTGATTCGGAACTTCTAAACGAGATCGAGGCCATAAAAAAGGCGAGTTTGCGAACTATTGCAAGATTAGCCGTAACGTCTGAATACATCCAAGACTTCTACCTGAGATACCCCCGGGTCATAAATGTCTGCTTCTTCACAAGTCATCCAAGTTGAGTACCCCCCCCCCCCACAAAAAAACAAAAACATTTTCTTTTAATTTTCTCATTAGTTGCTTCGATTTCGACTGCTCAAAATGAAACTGACATGACATTTGGAAACTTTAATTGCATTATTTCAAAAGTATGACTTGTATGGTATTCACTTGAAATTTACATACTGACCATAATTCCATATGACCAGTTGTGGAGAATCGACAGTGAAAAAAAAACTTCCTCTTCACTGGGCCATGACCGTGCGACTGGTCGTGGAGAATAGAATAGAATAGAATAGAATAGAATAGACAGTGAAAAAAAATACTTCTTCTTCACTGGGCTACGACCGGCGGCCGTGCGACTGGTCGTAGACTGGCCATGACCGTGCTACTGGTCGTGGAGAATAGACAGTGAAAAAACATACTACGTCTTCACTGGGCTACGACCGTACGACTGGTCGTGGAGAATAGACGGTGAAAAAAATACTTCTTCTTCACTGTGCCAAGACCGTACGACATACCACCTAGTGCACCTTATAATCAAGTTCTCACCACTCATCCGAATGTACCGCGATAGAAACATCTTTGGTAATATCACCATACTCTGCTAGTTTTTCCTTTAGTGCTCGGTATGTCATGGAAGACCTTTTCAAGGGTTCTATTAGTTCAATATCACCATCTTTCAGCTTTGGATATGAACCCCTTTTGCCTTTCACTGGTTTGCATGATACACATTGTTGCTATATGCGAGCGAAATGGTGCACCATCTGCAAGCAGGACTAGGGGTCTAGGAGTTTCCGACATGGAACCCCCGGCCATTATGCATTCCTGTATCAGCATAGTAACATCCTGCCATTTTAAAAAATAATGAATTTATAGTTTGTTTTTCAGTAGATGTATTCAACCAAAAATAGATTATTTTTCATCTGTCGCGCCAACTATATTACTATTATAGTATTAGTCACTAGTCACACTGACTCTATAGTGTTTACGTATCGTAAAGCCTACAGTTCAAATTGCAACAAATTATACAAGTTGTATAAAAACTATCTACACTGTCTTCCCATGAAAGAAGTGTCCATGGTAACATTGAGAAGATTTCAATGAGGGTTCTAATATTGTACCCAAAATCAATAAATACATCTAGTAGCATAGCTTTTGGGCCTCACAGTGTGTGCAGTGCCACTTTATCATGTGGCTAGGTACGTATACTGCATGCCGTGTTCAGTGGATCAACAGGTACTGATATGAGTTAATTATTTCCTATTTCATAGTGACCACACTCCGCAATACAACTCTAGCAATTTCCTACATGAAATCAATATTTAACTGTTTCAACATTGCGAGAATGAGATATAAGGTGCGAGATCAATATATATTTCAAATCAATGTAGGATGAAAAATTAAATTCTTTTACTTTTGGGGTGTTTTTTTTAGTTGTCTAGTTCACATCATACAGAAACGATTTTACTTTTTAATGGGTCTGTTTGTACCCCTAAACATTCAACTATTTCTTTTTTAAAAATATCCCCTAAATTGAGAAATGGAAGAATTTTCACTAGCACAGCACTAAAATAAAGTGTCAACAAAAGAACTATTTTTCCTCACTACATACTAGTAGACTTTGTATTCATACTTTTACTATATACTGATTTGAAATTGGATGGACATTTTAGATTTTAGCCAATTAAGTTAGGAGGGGGGGGGGGGACTAAATGTTTTTAGCTGTTAATCCTACATTGACCTACTATTGACTTCACCCCTTATGTGTTGATTTATCATACATAATTATGTACTGACATATTATGAAATTTCATGTAAATTTTGTCCAAAAACGTTGAAATTTGGAAGTTTTTTTTTCAATAATTATGAATATTATGACCACTTTGGCTTTGGGAGAAATACATAAACTCTACACATGAATATTTTAGTTGATTTATCATACATACGAACTGACAGAAATATACCTTGGTGCCTGTGTGTTCCAATATTATAAAATGTCAAGTGATTTTTGTTCAAAATGTTGAAATTTTGATGGGGTGGGGGGTCACATTTTTACTGGCATTTTAAAGTTAGCATACACACAATGATTTTTGTTGTATAATTATGAAGAGGCATTGGTGCATTATACATATGTGCATAGTTAAACAAGCTCATTTTAATTTTTGTCAAAATTCAACAATATTTCATAAAAACTTTCTGTCGAAAATGTCTAAATTTAGATGTGTGGGATTACAATTTCAATTCTAGAATTTAAACGGACGTGGTGACCCACTATTATTTTGTCATTGATAAATAGCTGGAATAATACATTGTACACGTACAGCATATAAAATTAATTCTTCACGGACTTTTATCCTTTTTTGCAGTTTTCTAACATTTTTCTTTAAAAATCGTAAAGCAGCTGGGGATAAAATAACATAGCATTTTATGAAATAATGAAAAGAAATTACAAACAAATATTTCTGGACATAATACATTTTGCACTAAAATATGTAAGTTCATTAAGTGCTCCAGGCATAATTTTTAACTGTCATAAATTGTGATGTAGTTAATTGTTGTAAATCTACTTATTTTGACCCAAAACAATATGTGTAGATACAAGAAACGGACATTATCTTGAAAACAAAGGTGGTGACATAATATTTTCTTTGCATTTTTTACATATTCAGATATCACTGTTTAGGTATGCAAAGTATAAGAAAAATCTATCGACTTTTTTTGAATTTGACACCTCCCCCCCCCCCACTTAAAAAAGGTCCTATGTTTGTGATTATACTCTTGCGACAAACATCCATGTTTCTGCGCGGAAATATTGAGTAAATTTACAATCATGGATTCAAAGTCTAACACGTTCTATATTATTGCCTATGCGTGTGGGTGGTATAAGCTTACTTGTTACCCCTTTCCTTCCCTGTGCGTTTTTTCTAATGGGTGTTAGTATTATTTCCGTTGGTCGTTTCATTTCACTTCACAACTTACCCACACATGGATTGTCATGTAGTCGTTTAGCTAGACGTAGACATTTCCTTTGCCTGTGCATCCCCTCGTAACACTGACAATGTCCTAACACTGTTGACTCTAAATGTCGCCGCAGTTGTGGACAACTATGTCTTGATTCGGAAACACAGGTCGATTTTCGTGTCGCACAATTGGTAATAAAATGTGTATAGATAGCTGAACAACTCATTTGCTTTAAGCAAGCTTCTTTAGCGGTATTACAATCAGAGATATTAGCCTTACTACTTATTACAGAAGTGTGTGCCCTGTCTGTCGCTGATGACGTCACTGAAAACAATAAAAGAGGGTTACGAAGCAAAAAAACTAATAAATGGCAAAAATAAGAATAATTAGAGAACCTAATATAAGTCAAAGATAATAAACAGAAAATGTAAATCTGGGGAGGGTGGATTCTTTAGAATAGGACAACTTAGAATAAAATAAATGAAAACATTTGACAAGGAAAAAAATAGGTCAACTGAATAAAATGGGTAAAGGAGAAACGAGGGGGAATTGTCAACTCTGGTCACAATATATATATATCTATTGGTGTTAAAGATGTATCTCGAATCACGTCATTGTCTAGTTTGTAGCGATTGAAATGCAACTTTTCAAGTGCAGACGTCACCATGGTGATTAATCAATAATACACCTGATCACGTTAATACTGGATAAACTTCTCAATTCAATTTGTAGCCCAAACAGTTAAAACGTTATATAAGGAAGAAGTATACTAAAGACGACAATATCAGTAAATTGACTATTAAGTGACCGGATGACATTTATTTTATTTTCACATGCGGTATTTTCAAAAATGTTAATGATATGACCTTTCATTATTAAAACTGTACTACGAATTTTTAGCTAATTGGAACAAGATTCGGAAATTCCTTTTTTTTAATTTGTTGTCAATAATCCAGTCTCGTCCTTATTGAGACATCATATCCGAAACAATTGTAATAGTCTTTTTTAAATATTGCGAACAGTTGTGTCCGTGATGGATTTTGTTCTTAATCAAGTAGACCTACCAGAGTCACGTCCGTTTCCTTCATGTCTTGTAGCCCCGGCAGTGTCCAAAGTAGGCTGTACTGTCGTATGTACACCTGTAAATTTACATTTTGTAAATTGTAAATAATGTACGTGCCAGTTCTTATTTGATGCAGTATTTAGTATGAATAAGATTATATTAAAATAGAATACATGTTGATATCAGCTGTCAATCAAATAGCTCTACAGACGCACAGATTATAGCAATCAATCTGATCAAACTTGATAGATATGACAGACTGTAGAGATTCGAATTCGAAGACCCACATCTGCATCATTCTGTACAACGTCTGCGATGAAGGTATGTAATACTGAACCTAGATGGCGTCTTGAAAAACGCAAAATTGGTCCTACCTGTTATAACACATGGATGTTGATATAGCCATTCGTATAAACGGCTACACTCGTATAAAGATACCGTACGTTCATCACATGTACACTTTTGAAATGATGATAACAACGCCCTATGTGCTGCTCGGCAATTTTCAGGGTCATTGGCTGTGCATTGGGAAACTGTAAGATACATAATATCAAACTATGGAGAAATTACTGCATACCACGGTACGCATATTTAAAAAAAGAGAAAACATTATTTGGTAACGTATTGAACACTGACCATAAATAGAAACATACTACACAGTATACATGGGTAGACGTTGAGATTTCATAACCATTCTCTAATGACAATGTTTGGTAAGTGACTCTGACTCCGACATTTCGTTTATTTACTCTCTCCTTAGGTGACTGAAATGTTTAAACATAAAATAAAGAACGTCTAGTGTTTTAACTTCAATTCAAGATATCAGACAGGCTTGGTAAACTTGCTTTACTAATACCCACATTAGTTACATGTAAGTGTTATGACATTTAAGAGACACTTGTAGCTAGTAAGCTTTCTATTTGGCAAAAGCAAACAACTTTTTACAGAGTGCTTTGCTGTTACTGTTCACTTGTTCTGACTGACGTAATCACACAGAAACCACTAAGAAACCGTAAATGCTACACTTCAAGATAAAAAGATGGCAATTTCTTTCCCTTCTATACTTTGACTATGTTACAATAAACCATTTAAACATACTGCAACTGGTCGCAGACCCGCGGGCGCCAATGTTTTGATGTCTGCATTTGACGTCTGCATCTGTTCTTTTCATTCAGACAACATGTCGCAAGAAACTCTATTCACTCAACCTTGCTACCTTTAACAGTAAAGTGCAACGTCCACAGTTCCTATAGGTTTCTAATCCGTGACAAATTGCGTCCACCCCTTCTCAAACGCCGAACGATTATTTATGCATGGTTGTATCAAACATAGCGAGTGAACAGCATCCTGCAATGCACTGCAAATACTATCATTCGCTTCTAACAGACATACATGTAAAAAATCTACAATAAACTACTATAATAACCATTTGCATAACTGTATAAGGCACAGGAACTATATAGAAAATATACTTTTATTAGTATAATTATAATATCAAACCGTATAAGCATTGTTTGGGTAAACGTTAAAGAGTATAAATTATACTTAGTGTTACATTTATTGTAATTATTATTACCCGAGTTCACCTTAAAGGTTTCAGAAGTCAAAAATGTAATGATATCAATTGCCATATTTCGATAACAACGCATCACAATAGTAATGTTACTATATTAGTGCGAGTTATTGTACAAAATATACGCCAGGATCAACTCATATGATCAAAATTGATCTCTATCAGACACGACCCATGTACATTATATTAACATTTATATTAACGTAATTTAATAACATTGTTTGCAAAACTGTCGCAGCTTTTCACAGCTTATGCTGCTCATAGCGAAAACGGGGTTATTTTGTTGAAGGGGCTGGGGATCTAACAAGATTAGCACAAAGTCTTTGTAATATTGTACTTGACTGTAAGCTCAGACCATTGTTTCGTGATCTGAGCTGCAAGCAAGCACACGGGCTTAGTGTATATGAAAACTGGTTTACCTAGAGAAACGCATATATCTTACCTGAATCACCACATATTTGTCCACTATTCATGTACGTCAAGACTGCCCGGCAAATGGTATCATGTTGGCATGCCTCCTTCGCTTCCATACAGTTCAGTAGACATTCACTTGACACGATGAAACAAGTGAAAAGTAGAGCTAAGAACGAAAATGAGATTTTATTCATTATATGGTTATGTTACTTACACTGTTACTACAATGGCTGTGATACTGTTACAGTACTCATCGCAATTTCACAGCACCCTCGTTCCCAGTTATTTTATGGGGTTTCCTTCACGGTCATGTCGAGCATGGCCCCCTCATTCGCCCTTATTAATGGACTTCCCTTCACGGTTATGTCGTGCATGTCCCACTCGTTCGCCGTTATTTTAATGACTTTCCGTTGTCTGTCATCAATGTATGTACCACATTATATGAAATTTGAAGCATGCGTTCTTGAGATAATGTCCAAATACCGAAAATCGTTAATTATGCCAACGACTAATTAAATCGTATAGCTAGCTACATGTGTGCTTTGTTATAATCATTGCGTGTACCACATTTCATGTAAAGTGAAGATTTTACCTTATTACCAAAAATCGTTATTCATTCAGATAACTCATTAGTATTCATATGACGTTTTACCAAAAACCAAAGTTAATGCTATTCTCATAAGAGATTTTTAAGTTTTATTAGAATTGATGTTGCTGTTTTTAGATAGCATGTTCACAGCCAGACAGACAGCCTGTCAGACAGACAGCCAGCCAGCCAGACAGACAGACAGACAGACAGATATAGAGACAAAGAGGCAGACAGACACATACATAGCCAGACAGAGACAGACACGCAGCACAGACATCCAGACAGACAGATAGACAGACAGACAGACAGCTATAACATAATCTTCCCTTATGAAAGGTAAATAACAAAGAGTAGGCAATCATTGATTCATATCTCAAGTCATTTCTTAAATCACTGTCATCCATTTTTTGCTTCCAATGAAACTGACAAATGAAGTAACATCGCAAAGTACCACCTGTAGTTCTTGACTTGACAACAGACGTGAAACCTATTTATACCTCTTGTGAACCAATCAATCGTCCGATATTGGGGAGCATGTTACAGAAAGATAAGTGTTAGTAACTGTTTATTATCTTACCAAAATGATAAAACATGCCTATTATTACGATTTTGTTTTTCAAATCGCGTGATTCTGATTGCATAGTATCTGCCTTGTTGGCATTATAATTTGGCATACGATTCTAATTTCACCTGTTTATAAAATTGTTTTTTATTTAATCAATAAGCATTTCCGGTTACTGTCGAGAAAGGTCAAAGGTCAAAATAAACATCAAATATAGTGTGAATTTTTTAAAAAGTATACGGCAAAATATAGCAATAGGAAAATGCTGTACTTAATTAAAGTCTTGTAGAAAAAGGATAAAATTAAAATTTTGAAAATTTATTATCAGATAATGGCTTTTCTTTATTCAGCATAGGAATATACTTTTCTTTGAGCTCTGTGTAAAGAGAACAAACAAATAAAAAGTGTATCTCATCTTCAATATTTTCCAGACACACTGGACATAATCTGTCTTTACATTGGATACCCAAATGTCTGCCCTTTTCAATCATAAGCCTCTGAGCAGAATATCTGAATTTACCTATAAAAAAAGCTTAACGAATAATCTATTACATCTCAATCGTGAGGTACGATTCTAGAACTAAGTCTGTTTTGAATAATTTGTAACTACGCAACCAGTTCTAAAAATCAATATCCAGACAGCGTTGGCGAAAATTACTTACAAACAAATGTTCATCCTCAATCCCTTGATGATACCATGTGATGTTTCAGCAAAACAGTACATAAATAAAATTGTGTTGAGATTTTCCACCCAACATTCTTTGTTGACATTTGTCAAAGTACAATGTAAATGATAGTAATGTAGAACATAACGACTTTGAGCCATGTTCCAAATTCTGAATTATTTTAATTTTAACTAAACTGAATTGCCTTTACAGTTGGACGGTCGATTTTCGAGATGAAAGTACAAATTTACAAATTTACAAAGTTTCATTTCAACATTTGCAATGGTTTGAGCTTCTGAATAAGCTTCTGACCCTATATCTCACTTCCATCGTACAAGAACGGCAAAATCGTAGTGTATTTATCTGAAAACACAGTGGAATTGGCATTTGGCCCATTTTTCTTAACTTCGCTTGATCATTAGGGCATGTTTATAGAAGGCATGTAAGACAAAGTGTAAAGTGTAAAGGTTTGCTGACAGTATCACGTTTTAATTAAAGTGAAGAATACATGTCACCTGCGATGTCACCACTAAGATCAAATGCCAGTAAAATGTCACTGCATGCATCTTTTCGTCACCTACTAAGTCCTAGTAAACTAGATTTTAATTATAATCATTTGCTGTGACAAATTAGGGTTCACTTTGTAGCTAGCCTTTGCAATTGTTTCTTCGTGCTGTCATGTATGTATGTATGTATGTATGTATGTATGTATGTATGTATGTATGTATGTATGTATGTATGTATTCTCTGCAAGTGTTTGTTTGTTTGTTTGTTTGTTTGTGTGTGTGTGTGTGTGTGTGTGTGTGTGTGCGTGCGCGCGCGCGTGCGCGGGCGCATGCATTCATGAATATGTATGTGTGCGTTGGGTTCATTTGTAAGTTTGTGTGGATAGAGCAATACAATGTGGTCCATCAATAAAAACATGAAGTGATATGATTTGAATTCCAATCGATGAATTGAGTCCAAATAAGACGATAAAAGCACAGTATAAACATAACGGAAACGACAGTGGTTGTTACGTCATCTACTCTTGAAGACGATCAAATCCTTTGATAGCGTTATAAATAGGAAACTGTCATTTCAAACCTATCTATTTTATTAAAGTAGTATATTTTTTATTTGGTCGACGCGATGTTGTATGATTGTGGTACGTAAATCAATACTTGTAGGTTGTCAATAGACCACATATGATCTTCATACTATTTTACGATGTCTCATCAAAACACTGACCTGAATTTGAATTTTTTTTCTCTCCACTTTTTCTGTTATTTGTGCGCAAAGATAGGAATTCAATTAAAACTTTATTTGTTTAAGTGTGACATGTTGTATTTGGACTTGTTTTAATGAATTGATCCGCTATTGTGTAAATAGCTTTGACCTTTTGACCTTTGGTTAAACCTGCAATTAGAAAATATCATGCTATGTGACGAGTTTAGATCGCCTGCAGCAAGCCACCCGTTAGTAACGAGGGAACTGGACTGTACACTGACCAGTCAATAAACCCATGTACTAAACGCTGTATCGTAGATAAAAACCATGAAAAGATCTAGAGTAACACAATAGCTATGAAAACTAACGAGAGATAAAGGTATACACATGGGATTCGGATCACGCGACCAGCGGTAGTGGAGGGTAAATGAAGATATAAATAGAAAGAATGGTGAGAAAAAAAAAGTAACGGCGATCGAAGAAAATCATTACTTGGAAGTGTGTAATGAATTATTGATAAGGTTAAATTGACACACAACAGATTTTCGTGAAGTCTTCCAGAGCATGATGTCAACAAATTTTCTATTTTGTTATTTAGTGCCGCCAAAGAACGACAATGTATATGACGGACACCAGCTAGGTTACATAGTAAACACAACGTATTGACTATGACAGCAAGGAAGTCGGAAAATATCGAATTATTATCATTTACTGCCATCTTGCTATAAACAAGCTTACATAAGTGGTTGTCCGATTTCGATAACAGTAGCACATACAGAAATTTGTAACTTTGAATGGTGCAAACCTGGGGGTATTTAAATACCATATACCGCTAATTAAACCCCCTTTTATATAATACTATCAGTTTTGGAAGGTTTGTTGTTTGGTTGCAATGTGTAGTTTAAGAATAAAAATGTGTAACATAAGTTAATGTTACGAACCCGAAAAAGTGATCGCTATATCATACGTTTTATTAATTTAGAACAATGTATCGTGTTTGATTTCGTAAAATCATTTTAATACACTAAATCTGTTTATTTGATAATCCAGCTCATTCACTGAGTTTAATTTTTATCAGGGTACATAATTGAAAATTTACAATACATTTGCTTGATTTATTGTATATGTGACTTTTTAATAGTTGCCTTTTACACTCATTTCAAGAAATATTGGAATGGACAAAATCTTACCTGCTATCTGCAAGAGTGTCATTTTGTCCATGTGTGCAGTACACAAATATACAGCTCTGGTTTATTGGATGTACCTGCACCTTCTGGTCTCTTCCTCTATAGCACTGGCTTTGATCTCGTAGACTGAAACACTTTGGTATTATCAGATTGAAACGCTATGCCGTTGATAAGATCGAATGCAGGACTGTGATTTAAGTCGACTAGCAGTATCGCTGTCAATCTTTTGTATCGACCATTGGGTTCTGTTGATTTGATGGAGACAGGCCTCGTTATATAGCACACACGATAACTTGAATCAATGCATTAAATGCTCGTCTAAACACAATTTAAACCCGTGTCTTGGCTCCCACTTCATCGTCACGCAAGGTGAACACCTGATCAACCCGTACGCATAGCAGGCATACGTACCTTGGATTACAAGTACGTTACCACACGTCTTCCGTACTTCCCTCTCCCACAGTGATCTTGGAACACCCCCAAAACGCCACGATTCGTAGTATGCGTAACCGTGACAACTCACATGTATCCTTTATCGTTCTTCGTGATGACGTAGAAAGATCCTTTGAACCAATTTCGATTAAATCTGATTTATCGGAGCTTGTGAAAATATCTATCCGTTCACAGCACGTCTCCTTACAATGATCGTACTTGAAAGGCAAAATGCAGTACTGTCAACATCAGTGTATTGACACAGGCAGCCTTTGTATTCAACACATTTCTCTCGGTTACGCCGTATAGTTTGCTGTTAACGTTAAGTTACAGTACTGGGCATGTGCAAGTACCGTCACTTCTGGTGTTAGCGACTATCCAATGGCTGAAGAGGTTGAAATTTGGCAATATATGTATAACATGTACTAATTAGTTATTCAAGCGGGATTAATTAACACATTTAAATGAACAGCCGATTAATTGAATACGTCACGTGTATATGCCAAATTATATCTTTTTTAATTTAAAACAATAATTTTTGCTTCCATTTTCATTCCCCGTTTTGCTCTATATAGATGAAAGACTTTAATTGTTTTGGAGTAGCTATTTTTTCTATAATAAATAAATGTTTTGTCTGTGAGGAAAGGTCAAGTAAACCTAAGGGGTAAACTTCCGTTTGTTTAGAACCAGAGAGTGTAACGGAAACGACGAAGCGTAGTTGTTATGCGGTTAGTGTGAATGAAATCTGACAGCAATTTGCAAACGTCTTACATTTCAATTTTTTCAAAAAAATGTGTGTTGTAATGTACAACAAACAAACAAATAAACAAACAAACAAACAAACACAAAACAACGTCGTCTTTTGGTTAAAAGGACGATGTTCCAAAGAGATGCATCATGGGTATTTACATAATTTCCTTAAGTTTACATAATTTGTTAATGTATAATAATTATTCAAATTAATATTCATATGCAAATTTCACCATTTCCAAAGAAACACGACAAAAAGACACAAATTTCACCATTAACAAAAAACAAAAACATTACTTGAAGAGAAAATGAAAAGAAAACAAACAACCAAAATTTCACCATTAACAAGAGACAAAATATCATATTAAACCCTACAAATACAGAGATATCAGGTAATGACTGTACAGTCGGCTTTCTATTCAAATACTGAATGTTACATGAAAAGCAATCATTTAAAGCAAACATGTTTTCAAAACTGCTTTCATTGTAATTTCAGACTTTGGTAATTAAGCGTACCTGACTTTGAGTGGAAAGTATATTGTCTCTGCAATCATAACACTGATAGTTTATCGATTACAGTACGCCACACAAAGCATGTAAACAATCGAACAGGGTCACATTTAATTGGTGAAATTTACATTCGATGTGAGGTCAATTATCTTCAACATTGTCATTTTGCAAGATTATAGATAGATGTAGTATATTTGCATATGAATGACGAATTATAATGAGAATGGTTATATGATGAAATGGTGTTGGGGCCATGGGGCGATAGTGGCGAACAGTCTTTTGTGCAATTGACTGTGAGGGCGCTGTTCTTCCTGTCTGTGTGTCCCATGGGGGTATTACCTTTGCTATGTTACTACTTGTGCATGAAGCACTGCTGTGTCCTGCAATGGCAGTTTCGCCACTGAAATAACAAAAGAAAATAAATTTGACGGAAAAGAGTCACCATCGTCGTAAACCACAGCCCCTTTTACGGCACCGTCCAAGACTCACCGTCAAGAGGCACCAGAGCTTTACAGTTCGCAGTGTCGTGGAAGACATATCAGCTTTGGTTTGCGAGAATGAGAATCAATGGCACATGGTCGACTGTATACTATTAACAGTACCGATCGCTACGTCATACCTGACACTTTAACTCGAATCCTTACATCTAAAAGCAGTTTAATGGATATACGCAATTCAGACTCGTTCTGTTTCAACCATGTATGTTGGTTTAGCCATTGAATGTAAGAATTCATTTGTTATTTGACGTCACGACTGTTGCTATAGCGACAATATATGTGTACATATACATAGTAAGAACATTTAATTATATATACTAGAACAAAGATCATCCGTCACCAACAATGAAATGTTAACAAGTTTTATACTGAAATTAAATTGTCAAACTATAAGCCATTATATGTACAGCTTTGATGTCAAACTTGGTTGTTATTTTATTATAAATATTTAGTACAAATAATGGTTCCTTCCCTTTATTGAACCAGTTAAAACTGTTTTGTGTTTACTGTTTTACAAATCTTTAGACGGTGGAAATAAAACGAAGACATTATAACATACCACTTGAGATGATAGATTAATCCTATATACCAAAGTTCATCTTATACAAAGGTGATTCAAACACTGAACAACATGCATTATATTGTGTTCGAAATTTTGTTCAATCCTTTCGCTCAAACCTAATAAAAAATTAGACCAATTTTGTTTCGTTGTCCGTAAGGAACTACCCTAGTTGTGTGAATTCTTTACCTGAACACTAATATCTGGACAGAAAATGACAAAACAGTTTGCGATCATATTTACTTATTTAAATTTCCATTACCATTCGAGGACAAACATGTTTAAATAATATCCTAATATTATGGTTTTAGTTTGCCGTAGATCACAGCTGTGTTATCACAATACAAATTATATATATAATCAAGAGTATTTCTTATATTTTTCCAACGATCAAATCAAAACATGTTAGTGGTGAATATAATTTTGAGGTTTTCGTACGAAGTTTGGAAAATAATTTTTAAAAAATCATTCGAATACAAATTTCTGAAACAGAAGGGAGATACAACTCGCCTCTTTCAAAAATATTCTCACTAACAACACTGACGCGAATAGGAAATACACCGACACATGTATAAATCAACAGAGAGAGACACTGATCGATGGCAGACACACAATAGTGAACATAAGGCTGTGGTTAGAATTTAAGACGGGAGGGGGAGACAATGGGGTTGTGAATGTTCTTGATGTATTGATGGAGAGACAGAGGTAGATAATATCACTGAAGAGTAAATTTCACTCTTTGAAGAAAATCAAACCTCAGCAGCAGTCGTTTAACTTGTACATTTGCAAAAATATTGCAGCTTCGCCTCAACACTATACGTTTACGTGAGGTAATTTAACACCATAACGTTACCTTATGTTTGGTTTTAAATTGCTAACTCCAACTATATGGTCATATTTTAAAAAAAACGTGCTCACCATGGGGGGGGGGGACACACCCTCCCACATCCTCCCCGTCAGTCGTTATGCTTCTCTCCCAAATCAAGATTGAAGAGAAAATCCCTGCTGGGTAAATATTTCCAAGGTTAGAACCCAAAATGAGATTTCTCCTTGAGAAGCCCATACATATCTATAAGTATATGGACCATAAAGTCGATAGTGTAGGCCTAGTGTACAAGTTTACATCTTGTACATCTCCAGAATGAGGGAGGGGGTTACAGTATAATTCAATCACAAATCCCTATAAAGTCAGAGAGGGAGGCATGGGGTGGGGTGGTGGGTGTGGGGTGGCTACGAACAATCATTAATTCTAAAGTCGCAACGTTATAACATTGAATTATTGTGTTCATTTAATAGAGGGGTATGGACATTTTTGAGACCATTAAAGGGTGGGGGGGGGCTGAGAGAATGTTTTGACCATTATAATCACCCCACCCTTCTTGCTATAAATTTTGACCGCAGCCTAAATGCTACATGCACAACTCTACACGACTGCATATCCATTTGGTAAAAATTCAATATTACATTTCTACAGGTTTTGGCGAGTAAAAAAAAAATCGATGAAAAGTAAACCAAATTAAACATACTTAGCTGTTGTCAGGCAAATCAGATGGTCAATTAATTCATACAGACTGAGTACTTCAAATATGAATGCTCCTGTAATTCTAACACCGTGATGGAGCTCCAGCAATCATCACGAAACGCCAACCATAGCGTCGTTGTAATCAGGTGTTATTGTTAGCTGGCAAAAAATTGGTTACACGTAAGCTCTGGGCATATCAAAAATTACAATGTGTGGATTGTTTCCATATTGTAGCGGATGTTTATGTTATAGCGGTTGATAAATCAATATTCTTGTTTTTTTCCAACACTCTGTTATCGAACTTCCGACAAAATTGTGATATACTAGCAGTTGTATAATATTTGGATTTTCTGCCACGACACTGAAGGTAAATAAGTTAAATGGCGAGAGAAGCTACATTTATGTACTGTGCCCTATTTATGACGCCTTAGAAAACAGGATGACGTCACACACGTGTTGTGTTTGTCATCATGCCCCCTCTATATAAATACTGACAGGCAGGATATATCATAATGTGAACGTTGCGACTTTAGAATTAATGAAAATAATATTTTTTGTATAAAATGCATTCAATTCATTGTGTTTAAAAATAAAGATGTCACGTAGAAAGATTTACATTTAGATCTTTCATTACTAAACGAACACACATTGAAAGATTGTTAATCAGCAAAGTCAATTAACGACATGAATAACGGTGTTTGGTTGAAGGCAAAATATCGATGTACTTCCGCTTTACCTAGAAAGAAAGAAAGAAAGAAAATTATGTAAGAATTTTCATGACAGAATTAGATCTGTCAACATTCAATATTGACTTACCAGTGTAATTGTGAACTATGTTTGCTTCTTGTCTTTAGAATGAACATATTTACATTAGTTTGTTTCCTGACAGACCCATTTATCAGTAAATCCACTAGTTTCGCAATATCACCACAATTCAACCCTCGGGGACACAGTGTATGTGTTGGTATTTAAATTTGCAATGTATGGCTTGGCTGTTGCAACTTGCAAATATTCAACTTGCCTAGGATTTGACCTTGATTGTCATGGTCAAATGTCAAAAAAAAGGTTTTTGATGCTTTTTGACTAGTTTCTTCAAAACCTGACTACAAACGTGAGAGATACAGGATCTTACTTTTAGTATGAAATGTTCAAATTGAAATGTATATTGAGAAACCAAACACTTCTTGGACATGACAAAGACATTATATTCTATTTACGCTTTTGACTGATTTCTCTTAAACCTGCACTAGCTATGACTGGAAAACCAGCAATTACATTCTCTGAATGTTTTTAAAATACAAACCATTTAAAATGATTGTACATATTAATAAGGGGTAGATTGTATCCAGAAGTAGTACAGCAACAGGTTGAAATCTTGATCGCATTCCAAGAACGGATGATCCGAAGCAAGCAAGTTTATTTTCTAAAACGCAGATATTTTCAAATAACTTCAACTTGTATCATTACGACTGTATTTGTTCCCAGAGCTGTCACAGTAGTAGAGCTGTTGACGAAAACATTCATTGAGTTAGACACTTAATGAAACCATCTGAACATATTACTTGACACTTACAACACATTTGCAAACAGCTAAGACTGGATAACTGTGTGATATCATCACCTAATCTTTGACAACTGTAGTTGTGAGTCTAAACACGGTAACGGGTTGTCCTTGGCATTTAGTTTTATCCCTAGCATGTTATAAGATACTTGCCTTCGATCGATAATACATTATCTAGTATGCTGAAGAACATCGAAGTCAGTACAGTAGTACTGTATCCAACGATGTATTATCATATCGTATAACTGTTATTGTGACGAGGAAGAAATATCATTGGATATAGATAGGGAAACAGTTATCTTACAAATGATGTCATATTTTACTCGGTAAATCAGTAACAATCTAATATGTTTACACTGCACATAAGTCAAAGCAGCCAACTCTATGCAGTCACTCTGTCAATATTTTGTGAGCACACGAACTTACTTGTCGTTGTTTTTTGTTGACATAGCTCCAACTGCTAGAATTTTGAATACCCAATAACAAACTGCATCCGTCTGCTTTTGATCACGGTTATGACCTTCATGCAATAAACGCAAGTATAAAATAGCCCATTTATTTCCGATATCTAGGCAGCTCACTTGCTTGAAGCGAAAAATCGAAATTCCACATTTAAAAGATGCATCATCAAGTGGGAAACAAGTGGGCACTTGACCTTGTACATCCTTGACCTTGAGTGTGATTAGTAACCTCTTGTGATACCCCCGCGGTCCTACTATATGTATAAATATTTTATAAGAAAAATAGACGTGGGATGGTTTTTCCCAGTGTATGATATTCGACACAGGAAGTTGACTAATCTTCGTAGACATCATAATCGGATTAAGACTTAATCTGTGGTTAAGCAGATCTTCAATTTCATTCCATGTACTTCTTATATATGTGCGTGTAAACGTGTGTTGAAGGTTGGGTGGTAGTGATGGTTTCAAAATATGTGAACAGCAAATTGTATTTGAAGGTGACATAGGTAAGGATCATACCCTTCCTTCTGTTCGTGATAACGTCATGTACCATTACACAGTTATGGCGTGTAATACCAGGCCAAAACATCATAACGGTTAGAAAAGCCATGAAATGATTGCTCAGTAACTTTAATCAACTTTTTAAACTAACGCGAAGAAAAGGATCACGAAAACATTATTTCATGGTTACCGTAGTGATTGGTTAGTATTCAATTAATGTTGTTGGGGGTCAGTGAGAGGTAAATTGTACGTGTAGTAGAGTCGTGCTGTGTCTGAACTAGAAGCTATTATCAATGAGTGCAATATACATTAATGGAACAGTCCGACCTTTTATTTGGTGACATCAATCACTGAAATCGCTCTATTTAATTTACTAATCTTTTACTGCCTGATCATTTCCAAAGGTCTTTTCAGCTTCTAAGAAACTCTTCCCCGAGGATGGCTGTCCCATAGGAATCACAACTTGCGCAATTCCCCGAGGATGGTTGTCCCATATGAATCACAACTTGTACAATCCCATTCAAAAGTGAACACCTAGATAGATTAAAGTTAGTTGTGGTGTTTCAGATTCGATCGTATACTGAAGGATATCACTCAGTGACACAGGAGATCAAACGTGATAGTATATGAACAGGACCAGGGGGACAGGGCATGTTGGATGACTATGTTTGATTAGTACCATCGTTTCTTGCCCCTGGTGTTATCATTACAGGAATTGAGATATGGTGTCATACGATACACGTGCATGGGAGTCAACCCGTCGCCAGTCATCCAAAATAACCACCACATACCCCATAACAAGTACACAGCCCCAATCACTCACAACAATTACTACACATCCCCACCATCCATAACAACCGCTAACCCCTACACACCCCCATCACCCATAATATCAACTACACACCCCCATCACCCACAATATCCAATACACCCTCCAGCCATTCACTACACGTCCCACCATCCACAAAAACCACTACACACCCCATCATCCATAACCGCAAACCCCTACACACTCCATCACCCACAATAACAACTACACACCCCCATCACCCACAATACCAACTACACCCTCCAGCCATTCACTGCACACCCCATCATCCACAATAAACCCTGACCCCTAACCCCCACCATTCATTATAACTACTACGCACTTTCATAATCCACAATAAGACATGTCTATGTGCTAGCAACTCTCGTAATACAGTGTAATATAAGCTATCTGCATAGCTCAGGTACTCTAGACTTGTTCAATATGGACAAAATTTCAAAATTATGCAAAGTAGTAGATAAAATGGTAAAGTCTATGCACTGTCTTTCGAAATGAGGTAAATTATACATAGAATTAAACGTGAGGGAATGAGAAGACTTTACGGGGGTGGTTGAGGAGAACATGGGAGGAGGGTACGAACAAAATTGGGAAGATATGAGGAGGGGTTTGAATTTCAGAAATTGTAAACTTGAAATCACTTGGGGCGGGGGGCTGCACAAATATTTCTCCTAACACCCCCGTAAATTCTGCTCGTTACCAAACACTACTGTTCAAAGCAAACCTTGTCGATTTTTACTTAGATTTAGATGTAAAACTACAGTTTATAAGTTAAACATAATTATACATTATACATAATTATAGTAGATACAATTGTACACTTTATGTCAATTTTCAGAAGCCAAATTATTCATAGTAAGGTATATAACATAAGGGATATAAGTATCTATAAATAGTCAAATACATTAAAGGTAAAACCACAGTTAAAGGTATGCCTAAGCCTTTAAAAAACAACCTCTTAGTATTCATAGCACTAGTATTAGATAGAACACTACAGTTAAAAACCAAGTACTTATACAATATACTTTAAAGGTCGTGTGAACGTCACATGCGGTTTGTAAGGTATAATACTCTTACACTGATGAATCAAATGATTAATTGTCCGATTAAAAGGAACTTAGATGATGTTTGGCAAGAACAAAGACTGCGTCATGGCAATTTCTTTGCTATGATATTGACATCGGTGATCCAGGCATCATTGAAGGTAAATCCGTTACGACTATACGGGCCAGAGTACGTTGTTTACAGGGTTTTGTTCGTCGTCAAGGGAATGAAAAGTGATTAATGTTTTCTTTACAAACAAACTGATTCGTCTAGTATAGTAATCGGTTTATAGTATCCAGACTGGCTTCTCTCACAAGTCTGCTTTATACGCACGTCGCATCGTCGCTTAATAACAAATATTTCTTTTATCGCGCGACAGAATTCTGAATATGTGTGACTTTATCAACTCATAGAAACAAACACACACACAATAGGGAACTTGCAAACCCGCCATGTTGAATGTTGCATCATGGGAAATGTGATAATAAATAGTAATCAATTAGCATTGTAAACAACAAAATGTTACATTGTTTGTAACCACAAATAATCAATTCATAGTCACCCTGACAATTGTGGGAGGTTTATTTTACCAGTAGCTCCAGATTAGGTATTACGATAACCACAGATAATCCCATAGTCCTTTGCGTCTGAGCATGCTCAGTTTCGATTGCAAGTTACCTATTGCAACAGTGTTCTTTAAACTTTCCATAGAATTCTGTTTTGTTTCCGAACGGGGGTGGGGTGTATTAATTTCTTAATTTGCATAAAATACAAAACAATTTACTTGTTATAAATATTTATTGGCCACTCAGCGAAAATGAATACTGATGAAAGTGTCGACGACACCAACGTGACTTATTGTTGACGTATTTAAACTGAACTATATTTCAAGGTAGGAGTTGACTTGAGTTGATATTTACTTGAAAGAAAGACAAAAAAACTTAAATGAGGTGACATGGAAATAGTTTCTTTTTTCTCTCTCTCGACGTTATTGGGGTTAGATAATATCGAGCAGTCATTGACGTAAAAACGATTGTGATGACGTCATGATGCAAGTTGATGGTATCTTAAGTGTTACATCAAGTTTTACTTTACATGTAGGTCAGTATTCTGTCAACTACTCCAATATTAAATACTCATTGAGGGAAAGTGATAAGATGTTTCGGAAAAAATGAATAATATCATTTTTGATCAAAATACCAAATAAAAAGTCACTAAATTCCTGAAGGTCTAAACGATAAATAATTAAGCGGACATGCAGAAAGACTGATACTCGTATACTACTATATCCAAAGTAGTAGATAAAATGGTAAAGTCTATGCATATATATATATATATATATATATATATATATATATATATATATATATATATATATATATATATATATATATATATATATATATATATACGCTCTGCCACTGCGGTATAGAGCACTGTCTTAGCAGATTGATACTCACCGAGTTATATATATATATATATATATATATATATATATATATATATATATATATATATATATATGTATATATATATAACTCGGTGAGTATATATGTATGTATGTATGTATGTATGTATGTATGTATGTATGTATGTATGTATGTATGTATGTATGTATGTATGTATGCATGCATGCATGCATGCATGCATGTATGCATGTATGCATGCATGTATGTATGTATGTATGTATGTATGTATGTATGTATGTATATGTGTGTCACTGGTTCTGCTGTGTTTGAAATATAAGTCAAAACGTTATACATTGCCATTACCTTCCCCGATTTTTCTGTGCGCTGGCGCTGGTATGATAATGTTATTCTCCAATGTGTTTCTTCGTTCAGCTGAAGAATACTCATGACTTGAGTATTGTCAAGAAAAATATTGGGGAATAACATATAAATATAGGACACTGGTTTTTCACATTTCATTCTGTTGCCAGTCCAACTCATGTTCATTTATATTACGTTCCAACCTAACTATACCGTCACACAATCACATATCTGTTTTGATTCCTCAAAGATTTCAAGTGCTTTATCTGACCGTGACAGAGGAATTGTACTTGAAACTCGTGATGTGATATTTCAGATACTGTGGTTTATATGTGGAATGCTTGTACTACTATTTCTTATCAAGATTATAGTCATCAGGTGTTCCTAAATACTTACATTTAGATTAATTTTCTACAAAACAACTTCTAAGATTAGCACGATCGATAAAGGGACACATCTTGTAGCCTGACAGCTAATGCTATCATTTGTTACTCGGCTCCTTTTCACCTTTGTCGTTTCTATTATAGAACTAATACGTGTCACTGAGAACGAGGTCGTGACGTCAGAGGTCGATATACATTGATTTTGTACCTGAGCGAGTAAATCTACTTTTTAAATAGATATTTGCCAGTACAGAGTCTTTTACTAAGTTTCCTTCGGTTATCGTGATGATCGATTCAATATGACTGCTACTACCACGTCATCAACTCATTTGTATATTACATATCATTATGTTATATATGGCACTGCTCTATCACTGTAATCCTGTTTCACCTACGCCATGACGCGAGAAATAATAATATCAATATTCATATAGCCTTTGTCAATCTGACTGTACGGTATAGCTATGGCCGGAAATACTTACATGTAAATGTCTTCACTGTCATGAGGGCCAACCCCCTTTTTCTTGACAATGTCTCGACTGTTGCTAAATAACTGTGATCCCTGCCGGTCTTTGAACTCACGCATGCGCTTTCAACGAACACGGTCCTTTAAGTCCATAAAAAACCATGTAACATATGAATGGACTAAATGTTAAGGGTTTTAATTACCTGCATTACTATGGATGTTAAAAGTATTATGACAATGTTATGTAATTTTTCTCACTGTCTAACCATAGACCCTCCACGTGGGTGGAGGGTCTATGGTCTAACGTAATATATGTAAAAGCTACACCATTGAGGTATAAAGGGAGATGAAACTATTCAAGTAGAATGCGATAACATTTCCACCTAAGCTTCCTTAAAAGCAATTCCGTCTTATTCCGATGCACCGTGTGTCGATCTGACACATAATAGCATGTACTCGCTCGAGATTGTTTCTCAAATGTCTAGGTTCTCATCTGCTTGGAGGCAGTGATCGATCTATCCTTCAACTACTACTGCTGTTGTACCTTGCAGCACTTTTACATTTATACACCGACATCAATCCATGGCCCGTCCTGTTAGTGACCCAATTTAAACAGAAGACCTCGTGTATTATACCATGCAGTAGCTGTACTCGAAAAAATAAAACGTTCCAAATCGCAATTATATTTTGTGACGTCATGAATAAAGCTTGAGGAAGTATAATTATATTGCTCCCCAATATTTTTCGTCGTTCATCCGGGGAATATTCATGACCTGCGGGTTAGTTTAAAGCCCCTTAGGTTACTCGTATTTTCTTTGGCTGAACGAAGACACATATTGGGGAATACTACACTGTCTAATTATTTCAATACTAGTCACCATCACCAGTTGTTACAGCGAACACTATAAATTCATTCAAAAACAGTTTAGTCAGTGATAGGGCAGACTATTAAATATATAGCAAACATGAACTTGGACACTGTTTGACTTGTTGAACCTGTAAACTGTACAAATACAGCCTTTGATATATAAACATTTTCTGAAACTCTATTTATTTATTTATATCCTATGGACTGTATTATGTATGAACTGGAACATTTGTACTTTGCATATATAGTGGAAAGAAACCTGTAGTAGTAACAGTATACACGCTCAGTCTATTGAACATTTGACTGTTGCATTTTAGGTATTTGACTCCTGATCAGCTCATATGCACTTAACCTTCTTAGTTGTAATTGATATGATATGATATGATACTGTTATACAGGCCCGTATATACATATATCATATCAAGCAATCTTTATTGTATAACAACATGCCATAGCAAGCATGGTAAAAGCATACAAATTGTATACATGTTTACAGATACAATACATGTAGTTGTCGACGAGTTAAAAATGATATTTCATTAACCCATGCATGTTTGTTTTGTTTTGTTTGTTTGTTTGTTTGTTTGTTTGTTTGTTTGTTTGTTTGTTTGCTTGTGTGTGTGTGTGTGTGTGTGTGTGTGTGTGTGTGTGTGTGCGTGTGCGTGTGCGTGCTTGTTTATGTGTGTATTTCCTTTGTTTGTAACACGGTTCCTGGGCTCCCTATGATCCCACCAGTCAAAGCTGTTAGGGATTACTGCAGATGTCAGGAATAAATCCTTCAAGTTGATAAAATATTCACGATGTAAGAAATTGTAGTATCTAAGTAATATACACGGATTAAATCTGACATTCACCAAAACAAGGATAGCAAAATACCCTACTATACTAAATCAATGACCTTTGTCAATATACATGTACAGTCGTATAGTAGATATTGAACTAGGTCTGTACATGTTATAACCATACATAAACTTGAAATGTAAATTGATTTGTTCAGAGAGAACACTTAATTAATATGCTAATTTTTACCAATTGATACACACGTATTTCGCTGATAAAAAAAGTTATCACGAAGAGCTTCAGTCATGTAGCAATAAAAACATAACTATAATGAAAAAGCCGATATTATGTTAATAACAAGCAAATTAACATAGCTAATTAATATGCAAGAACTCCATAAGAATATATGACCATATTTCATTTATCAGTTTTTGAGATGATATTTATGGAGTACTTTCATTATGCTATTATACAAAATATACATAATGCTATTATGCAAATTAATCATGTATACATTTCAGTAAATATTTTTTAGTATTTTATTAAATCAGATCCTCGACAGAACAAATTCTAAAAAGAACGTATGCAAATTAGGGTAATTTATATGTACAGATTTCTAAAATGTAATAATCTCTAAGACAACTATAAACACCTGATCTATTTTGGGGTTTTAGTATTATTATTATTTTTTCTCCACTTTTTTAAGTTTTGAAAGAGATAACCTGAAACTTGAAGATTATGATGTAAAATTGATGACATTTACTAAGAAAATAAAAACCAAAAAATTGATCTGACCGTGACCAGTAGTTTGTGAGATAATGGCAATAACGAGAAATTACTTTACAGATTTTGCAATTTATTTTGTCGCACATTACTTCACTAATATAGAATATATTTGCCCAAGTATTGTTGTATTTAGTTAAATTCTATTCTAGAAATAAGGAAAAAAAAAATTGAACAAATTGTGATATGCACGGATTTGTTCAAAAACTCATCAGACGTGGCAAAATACCTTTTAATTCATTTGAATCAGCAGTATTTAAAATATAATAATGATGTTATTGAGACCATGCTTTCTGGATAATACTAATCATGCAAACTAAAATAGCTTAGCTATTTCTATACTAACATGTTTCATGTAGTATACTCCAAGACTTATAGATCATCTAGATGTAGAAATATTAACAGTTACTTGCATTCCTAGCTCTGTTGAAACCTCTCTCATTTCAATCCTGTCAGTCTACGATAATCAATACATGTAAAAGTGCAAACAAACGGATCATCACTGTACACTATCTGGTCAATACAAACAACTTGTCAATCACTACAATACCATGGCAACTAGTACATTACAATATATTCAAACAACAAACCATCGCTCTTTATTGTCTATTCATATCTGTCAAATTACAACTCCTATTATATGTGTGTTTACTCGGCTAGGTTACGATTAATCAACTGTAAAATTTTCTAAGAATGTGCAGGCAAGGTACACAAGACAAAAACGACGGATCGTTTGAAACTCCATCCATCACCGTGATGGTATGAGAATGTTGAAAAGCAAATTTTTGTTCTGTATTCGTTATTACATGACGATGAAAAGAAATAATATAAAAGATAGTAAGTTTGACTTCAGATTCTGTTTTAAAAGGGTTTCTATGGTACTGTGGCTCATTACACAGACACATCTATCAGTATAATAACGCATTACATTCATCAATGTATTGATTTTCAGTGCACTGCACAATGTAATAAAGCAGTGTCTAGCTACTAGGCTTAAAAGTCAATGCGTTATATAAATGTCAATATTTGTTATTTATGAAAGAAAAATAAACAGTTGCTTATATTCAGACAAATCTAAAAATATAACAACGAGGCACATGTAATAACAATTTTTTTAAGTAGCACAGCTGTGACCGTTTTCCTGCTACCGCCAGGGAATAAGGGTTCAATTTATTGCCAACAACAATCTGCTTCAAAATGTTCTATATTCTCCCGTCAGTAAAACAGTTATTCGTGTAACGATGAACATTCGCTGAAAATGTCGAATGTGTGTCTTTTGTATAATTTATTACTTAATTACAGTTACAATTTACTCTTAAAAGAATTCGCACAACGACATTATATATGTATGTGGTAAGTTTACGGGGTTTTCAGAATCGAATCTGACTACTTGAAAGGCAACAGCAAGTTATATATACAAGGTAATACGCCAAAGATTACAGCTACTACCATGGGTTTGAAATGTACATGGCATATACTTCCCCTTTGGCTATCCGAACATTAGTGACTGTTTACTTTCTTCTGCATTATTGTAATGTTGCTCTCATCCGTTGATAGTCAATCAAGTGATCATAGTTCCATTCGTCATACCATCTACAACTACCTGATTCATATGTATCGCATGATACACGTGGTTGGCCATCCAGTCTCGGGGGTAGTTCAGGTTCTGGATTTCTGCTACCGAGGGCAAAGAAACTTTGATAATAGTACCTTTAAACGGAAGGGAGAAAAATCATAATTCTAAAAATAAGTAAATTCTTTGACTGCTCAAGAGTCAGTACAGTTCGTATGCTTTTAAAAGCACCACCCATGGTTGAGATGTTCTAGATTTATATGCAGTGTGCACGTTTACTGTCAATGTGATCTAGATAAGAGACGTCGTTAGGGTCATGGGGTCAAAACAATACATAGTTTTGCTGGAAGGAAGACTTTATTTAACGATCGTTGCTAGAACTTATGAAAGCCCGTTAGTGCCATCTACAAAAGCAAAAAAAAAAAAAAAAACATCTCATGCGCTCGAGAAGATAAGTCGTGCGCTCGAGATATATCTCGTGCACTAGAAATATCTTTACGTAGTTCTTCTAGGTTTGAAAGGTATATGCAAAATGTGTTGAACATGAAGGAAGTCAGAATGAAAATTACTGAGAGGGCGCTATGACTGATCAGCAAAGAAACTGCTACAATTGGTTGCGGAACGAAAAATGAAATAAAGCAAAAAAAACCAAAAAGACAGAAAATAAAAAAACAACACAAATTATTTGTATTAATATCATAGATCACCAAAACACTGCTTTATTCCACAGTATAGATGTGCTATGGTTTCGATTAGTAAATTGATTTTTTTTTAAATTTATTATTATATGCCATTTATCGTATTATAATTATCCAAGACAGTTTCATGATATCTAACATTTTGTGTTCAACCTACACGTAAATGGAAATATACTTCCCGGTGCGAGTGACGTCATCACCTGGATCCGCTGTGTTTGCATTACTCTGATAAATAAGTCTATAGGTGTCGGTATGGTAGAATATGTCAATAATTCACACTTCTCATCAAGTAAAACATGTACCCATGCTAACAATATTCAGCATTTCTGATAGTATAAATGTATGATACCAACTGTGAAACGCTGTCACTGACAACGACCCCAACGAGCAAAGTGGTCATACATGTAATGCATGGAAGCATGCCTGTTGACCCCCCCCCCCGACCTCCCCCCCGGCCAGTTGCCCCAGTTGTTTGCCCCCTGCGCCCCCCGCCTTTTGCCCCCTCACCTGAATCGGAAAACTTTAATTTTAGTTTTACTCGATATGAAAACAGTGACAATAGTTCAATAGTTATCGCATAATTCAGATGTAAGAAATTATTGTGAATTAGAAATGACTCATTGTGTTGTTTGTTCCAAGGAAATTTTGTGTTTGTATGTTCGATGCCTTGGATATTTTACCGCAAATCGTGTAAAAGACTTTAGTGCTAATTTTGGGTGTCATTATATGAAGGAAGTGATGTGTTCACGAATAAAGAGCAATTAACAAAAATCAGTCTGCGCCTTGTCCCTTGGTTGGCTAATAAAGGAATCGATTGCCGTTGACGGTGATAAGTTCCTTTAAAACAAAGAAGCATTCTATCTAATCGGTTTTGCTTGATAAGAATAGAGCATTTTATCAGTGTGAAAGGAGACATGCATGTCAGCAATACAATGAGCTCTCGTAGCAATATGAACCGTCGTGGCATACGTGTTAACTTGCGTGGGGTACAGACAAGGAACTTGTATGAGCTCGTGGTAAAATTATTTGTTCTAATATTCACCACCTCACGGACAATCTTTGAAGTTCGACAGTATTACAGTGCTAGATTTAATAACCTCGAAGAATCATAAAAGATTCCTTTGATATGACAGTTAGTATGCATACGAGATCAATCCATGGACTATAGCTACAAGTCACTTTTATGTACATTCATGATCAATCCAACTTGACGCCGGATGTGGAATATGTCGATATATTATTGGGGGGGGGGGGGCAACAGGCCGGGAGCAAAATGACCAGGGGGCAACTGGCTGAGGGCAACTGGCCAGGGGGCAAAAGACTGGGGGCAAAAGTTCGGGGGCAACGGGCCTAGAACCGTATTGCATAGCAACAACACTATATCAAGGTGTTTATACGTACCATCTCTGGAGGATATATTTGTGTCCTCGGTGAACAGGTCCAGCGGTGTGAATAGATAACGGTTCGCATTCACCATACTCATTCATATTGTTCCAAACAATGGCTCGTCCCTGTTTAGGTTTCACAGAAATTCCAAGCTCTGCGATACACGTACATTGAGATAGAAAATAGATACGTTCAAGTCCAAAATGATTGATTGATTGATTGATTGATTAATTAATTGACTGGTTGATTGATTGATTGATTGATTGCTGTATTTCTTTATGATTAGGGTATTACTAATCAGAAAAGTCATTTCACCAAGTCTACATCGACGATACCACTCTAAAATAAAGTCATAACAATGGGCTTATCTGACTTAGAAGAGCACTGCTGTACACTGGGGAAATGCATTCTGGGAAACAAACACATTTAGGAACTTCACACATCTGGTATAAAATATAACCTTGGCATTGTTCGGACAAGCGATAAAAGGTGTGCAGATCCTAACTTTGTTTGTTGATATGTACTGACCAAAATGGATACAAAGAGATATCGATCAAAATGATGAAGCACCAAAATATAAGCGACCGAAAGAAATTAGAAAACAGGGAAAGAAGCTATATATATCTAGTTACCTGGGAAGTCTGTGTGTCCACCTCTCGGTACGTCTTGGAGATATACCAAGATTGTCGCAAAACGGTCTCGTTTGTCGCTAGAACCAATAATACAATCCGTATGTGTTTTATACCCTGAAATGTCGATAAACACAAAGTAAAGAAGAAGACGATGACGATAGTTGAATAGTAAACTGTATGAAATCATACAGTCAATTTGACAATTATCTCTAGGTGACAGTCTATTAAAAATATTTGATTATAGTTTAATCAACAGTCAATTTTTTCCGTTAAAGTATTTCACCGGCAATACTTTCCAAGCTTAAGGTGTATCTAAAAAATCTTATTTTGTTTTGGTAATTCGTACAAAGTAACATGTAACAAGAGTGTATCACTCAATGCGGTACGTAAGCTTATATCTTGTATTCCTCGAAGGTCTTCCACCCTGGCACAGACTTGTGTGTGACCTGGATTGTGATAGGCTTTCAGTCACCGCTTAGGTCCCGATAGGCATCATGCTAATGTTTAAATAGCTATGCTGTAACGCAATCAATGATCCAATCATGCATACCTACTCCTTGGGGATACGACGTAATTTGAAATTTCCCGCCATTTGTGGATAAAAGCCCGGTTGTTTGTTCTGCGAGGGAGTCAAACTGATTCGAAAATTTACTTTCACCAGTGTAAAATGAAGTACTGTAAGACCATTTAATCAGCTGACTTAGTTCTTGAGAAAAACTAGCATTTACACACGTTGTACCTGTCGTAAATAGGTGATAAAAACTTATCATTCACAAAGCTGTAACTGTCGTAAAGAGGTAAAAAAGCATTTACACACGTTGTACCTGTCGTAAATAGGTGAGAAAAAAACTTGTCATTCACAAAGCTGTACCTGTCGTAAATAGGTAAAACAAGCATTTGCACATGTTGTACCTGTCGTAAATAGGTGAGAACCCCCCCCCCCGGCATGTTATACCTGTCGTAAAGAACTATCATTAAGAATTTTACCCTTTACCTGCAATAATAGCATATATACCCTGAATGACCGATATTTGATATGTGATCATACACCATAGACACGTGCGACAGTCGTCGACATGCATACACAATAAATAAAGTAAGTGAACTCATGAAACTGATCAAAATATTCGTTATCGACCCAAAAAAGTTCATATATATAGTAAAAAACGTGTCGATTCATTGATTTTTAGGTATGTTCATATTTCTTTTCAGGTGAAATTAAAAGTTTCCTCAATTTGTTGATGGTTTTCTTGTTGATCACGGTAACTGACAAATAGATTTGACATTGTCCCATAAGTACACCTGGTTGGTCTTGGTGTGTACAATATATCTGTTTTTCTTTTCATTCTGATTTAAAGCTGTGTTTGTCATGTATTTTGTGTACGCCTTCTTAAATGTTTATTTATCTACTTATTTTTTAATTAGAATTAAATCGAGTCCTCAGAGAGCTCAAGATTCTAATAACGTTATTCTTATGACAATATAATAAAAGTATATCAAGGTGCATTTTTACAATGTAGCACAGGCCGTTTGAATAAAAAATCGTATGTCAATCTAAAAAATTTTGTAATTGTTCACAAGATTATCAATTACCTTGAGTAAAATCTCTTTCGGATACTTTGACATTCATCCCAATGTCGTCTAAGTGTTTTCGTAGTGTGTCGACACTGTCGAAACAAATAATGGGTCCGTCCTGGTTACTTTCTCGCACGTGTTTGTTATGAGCGTTCATCAGTCCGTAGCATTCTCTCTGAGTTAGAAAATCTTCATACTGGTATATCCTACAATAGAAATAATTAGTACAGGAAGTTAACCAACTTTTTAGCTGTATCTACTGTTTTACAAATTAAATATATCCAAGCATACAATATCCTTTTCACATAAAGCTGCGGCCCAGTGAGGCTCTACTTTGTTCGGTATTCCGCGAAGCATTTAGTCACCAATATTTGATTGACAGGTATAATATTGATGTTATACAATGTTGAAAGTTTAGTTAAAAGAATATCGATTTTTTTCCGACCTGGTGCGCAAACTGAACCGATGAGTGCTCCAAAACACATCACTTACCCGTCGATAGAATGATTTTTTGGTGAAATCTAGACGTAACATTTCGATTTTCTCACTTTATTTGCCACTGAACTTTGATTGTCAAAACAATCCTAAGTAGTCGATATGTATTAGACAGTATTATAATATTCAAAGACTAACTGAGTTAGAGGTTCGTATTTGTATAGTTGGTAAAATGTGTCGGTTTACAATTTTGTTTCCATTAGGCAGATATTCACGGTTCATACAAAAATCTTATCACTACAATCATTTCGAGAGTCTTCAGTTTTTATTGGGGGGGGGGGGGGTCAGAGGAATAGTAGGTCAGATTTTACAAATTGGTCACTTTCAAGAAAAAAGAAAGACAAGGGGGGTTGAAATTTTACCATGACTTATTTCAAGACATGTATTTAACTTTTCATTGTTTTGTGATTTTGGTAACCCACCATAGCAACGTGACTGCCACCACTGTACTGTGAGTTGAATAAATCTAAAACTACTGACAACCATGCAACGAATCGATTGTAATTAGTTATATGGTATTAGGGATGAGTGGGTGTCACAGGAAAGAAGGGGTGATGTAAAGGAGAGACGACAATGTTGTTGCGAGGATTATGTCCAAACTTTGGAGTTGATTAATGACGTGTGGTGCGTTCACACAAATCCACTGTGCACAACGTGGGAATGAATGAACCAGTCCCATTAAAACTAGCAACGTGGTGGCAGCGGTGGGACAGACATTTGAGTCTAAGATATGGGATTCCTTTTCACTTCTGACAGCATTTTAGCCTATGCTTTAAGGGGAGGGGGTCATGTTTTAGAGAAATGACAGAGGGAGGGCATAGACGGGGGTTTAGAAGACGGCATCGATGAGAGGGACACCGTTTTACGCTCAACAAGCCGCGCTGATTTCCCTACCCCTGAAGGCTCCCTTGTTTACATCAATATCAACATAGCAATTGGGATAATATGATTGCATATTTTATCAAAATAACTTATCTTACCTAACAGAACTGTTATTTGGTTTGTTTCCTTTCAGTTCCTGGGCTTTAATGATTCTTCCATCGATCTCAATATCACGTATTTCTAATGAATTCAAAATTGACGATTTGAAACTTTGTAGGTCTTCTCGTCCTTGCACATGGTCTCCTTCTCTCGACACGGTCTTTTCTTTGGGTAGACTGGCTTTTGAATTCGTTTCAGATGATTTCTTTACATTTACTTTCTTTTTCTTTTTTGTTTGTTCATTCCTTACATCTTGTGAACGTCTATCTGTGTTTGTGTCGGTGTGTACACTTGCACCCTTGCTTGATACAAAATCATGGTTTTCGTGGTGGCTACCCTGGTGTTGTTCGCTGTTTTTGTCTTGTATCTCATTGTTCATCAAATCAGCACTCTGGTCCCGTTTCTTAGCAATGTCTGGTGGGGTAGTTTTTAAAACATAATACAGAACTACACTGCACAACAACACACTGACTGTTACAAGAACGAATCTACCAGGCGTCCGAAAACTAAGTGTGCTTTTCTTTGTTTGGACGTTCTTTAACTTCTGTACTTTGGACTTGGTTCCATTTGTTGTCGATTTGTTTGCATGCTGCTTTGATGTGGTAGTTTTTGCTACCGACTTGGCCATGATCTGTGAACACGTTTGGTGAAATTTCAAATCAGACAACCCACCTGTTAAAACTGTGGTGATTACTGCAAGCTATCCAATGGTCTTCGATAGATACATCAGATATGCACATGAACTACAGTCGCATGGAAGAGAAATAAATGAAAACCGTGGTGACTTAAAGGTCAAAAAGTACATGTAAATATGTAATCGTTTTGTAAATACACACCCCTGTGACGCGAACATGGTGATACCGTGTTTGACACTGATAAAATCTACAAAACCCTATTGCTATTAATATAAAGTGGTCATTTATTTTATAACATTATTTCTTTAAGGAAATGCCTGAACTCTGAACTGTAATGGGAATGTTCTGACACACATTTGCTACAATTCTAGTGAAAAAAAGGATCTCGCCCCACCCCTGAGAAATAATGTACATATCTGGTATATACACATGGTGCACATACATCACATCGTGAGTCAAGTAAAATACGCCATCTAGAGGTTTGGTGACCATGTCAAAGGTCAACTTGTCACCTGATTGCACAAATACAATAGTGACAGCTGTTTACGTGGCGTGAAGATGCGACGCTTTCCATTCACCGAAGCCATTTCTTGATCGGACGAACTGAGAACAGAAATTGAAATTTACACGAAGTTATACACGAACGATCGGCCACTTCTGGGAAAGGAGAAATCGGTGTAGTTTTTCCATTGCTTTAGTGTACGAAGCCATTGATTCACTCGATAACATAACACTGGGAACGCGAGGCCACGTTTGGTACTTGTACACACATATACACTGCACTAGTTTATCGTATAACCATAATAAAACCTGAGGCAACACGATGGCTTCGGGGTGGATAAACGTAGAAACAGCAATGGACTCTGTCAAAGCACTGGCGGTGAATATGGATCGGATCCATTGTCTCGTTATTTCGTTGTCTCATATGGTCGGTGTATTTGTTTTGACTCAAGTTCTGCGTAAAATCAGCAAAACTGTTCTCCCCAAAACGATATATCCATATGTTGCTGAAGTAATATGTCTATTCCAGTTAACCGTATGCTCCTTCGAGAACGGACTAATCATATATCCGGAGTACGGAATAGTGATGTATGCATTTATCATGTATTTGTTGACAGTTGGCTACTGCATTACGTTCGATGGCCATGGTAATCCATGTGGTATCTTCCACGAACTTCTCCAGAAACGTATCACTTTGGCCTCAGTATCATCCGCGGCGTTCAAAATGGCTTGCAGTGTTATTGGTGGCCTTGTAGCCTTACAACATGTGAAAGCCTTTTGGAGTTTCGGAGCCTTGAATTCTCACTTACACCACGTGGACGTGATGAAACAACCGTGTCATTCTGCCATGAAAACCTATGTTATCTATGGAGTCACAGCGGAATTGATAGCAACGTTTATAGTTCGGTTTGTTGATGGGCTTTCAGTGGGTGGAAAACGATGGCATAAGTTTGTCTTTGCCTTTGTTGTGGTCACTGTTACATTGACAGGTAAGTTTGTTATAGATGTATCAGAATACATTAGTCATTTTCTCTTATCATTGTGATCAGAGCTAATATACAGGTAGTCAATTCATACATAGTTTATAGTACTACTCAGCTACACTTTTATATACTTAAAATTTCAGTAAACTATATTACACTAGTAAAAATACGTTCTTGTACCATGACCAAGAGTTCTTATTACTTACCAGTAACATTTCAGGTCGACAGACTTTGTCAAACCATAGACCCTACACAAACTGACCTGAACAGATGAAACGTTACTCATAAGTAATAAGAACCCACGGTCATGGTACAAGAACTGTTTATAACTATGTTTTACTGACCTGATTAATGTGTTTAAGGATACATTACACTGTGTGATAAAACTATAAAACTATTAAAAACCTTGGGATATATATTCATACAACAATGTATGTTTACTAACAATATCATTACCCAAAGAAATTGGGGACTTCCTTAAGATTTCAATCATCCAAGTAGAATCTCGTAGCTAAAGTGATGTAAGTGCTATGCACAATGGGATGTAGAAGTACCATAGTCAAGTTGATTATCAGTTAGAAAATAAACATTTGCAGCCATTCAAATCATCAAGTCCATCATGTGTAATGTTTTCATTAGAAGCCTGTTTTTACTGCAGTGAGAAAGAATAGCAGTGTACATCAGTGTTCAATGTGATTGGGCAAAGGATCCTGTAGTCTATCTGCTAGACCTTGGATGTTCCATCCTTGATAGCGATGTTCGGTCGTGTGTCATATTGTATCGGAAGAACATCCGAGGTCTAGCAGATAGACTAAGGATCCTGCTGTGTTTATTGTGTCTTTGTTATTGTTAGTTTAGAGTTGAAATATGTCTATGTCAAAAACATAATGTCTCATGAGTTACACACCAAGCCTTCATCATTTTAGCTAAGTAATATGTGCATTGTCATAACACAAGGATGAAGATTCTTTGATGATGTAAATGGCCATTGTATAGCACAGATAGAAGATGAGAAACATTTTCTGAATTTTATATCTAGACTTTTCATCCTTCTATAAAACTTGATCTAAATTGTCTAATTGTGTACAATTCAACAGGTGCAGATTACACTGGTATGATGTTCAATCCCGCCTTAGCAACGACCATTACCAGCAACTGTGTGGGGCACCCTATTCAAGAACATGTCTTGGTGTACTGGATTGGTCCCTTCCTAGCAACCATTATGGCTATGTATCTACTGAGCATCATCAACCAAACCAAGCAACAAGTGAAAAAGAAGTCTAACACAGAAAACACAGTGAATGGAAATGTCAAACTAAAAACCGACAACACAGTGAAAAGCAGAACAAGAAAACGTAAAAAGTACTACTGAAATTACAGTAGCTTAACAAGTACAGATCATCACTAACAGTAACACATCAACTACTGGGTTTTTGAAAAAAATTTACTTTCATATTTTTTGTGTGTATTTTTCAATCTCTACTTTAATATCTTTCTATCCTGCACAAATTTTAAACTATCCAAGAAAATTCTTTAGAAAAAATATCTTAGTGTAAAATATCCTACGCAATACGATTTTAATTTTATTTTTATAAATTTTAAAGTAAACTATGACACCTTTGCTGCTTCATTTTGTACCAATGAAATTGTACACTTGAAAGATAGGAGAGAAAAATTTCACAGATGATGACAGAGGTTTTGTACAACAGTTCAGTACTAGATGTAAACTGAATGCCTTCTGTAAGGTTTGTTATTCTACTCCAAATTATATGAAATTTAAAGTTTTTGCTGTTAAGATAGAGGACGTGTATTTTGTCATCAAGTATGCACAAAATCATGAAATTTGAAACACGCATTGTTGAAATGAAGTACACTTGCATTTTACCATCATCATTGTATGCACCAAGTCATGTGGAATTTATTTGAAGCATGTAGTGAGATATTGTATATGATCACTGACAGACAAAAAGCAGAATATAACCCTTCCTTATGATGGAAATATTGCTGTAATACAATTGGCTCAACAGAGTATACTTACTTTTTATAATTCTAAGTGTTGTTTTAAGAAGTGATAATGTAACTGAATGTCATATATACATGTACATGACGTGGTACATTTACATATGTGTAAGTGGTACATCCATAGAAGCATATAAATGGTTCTTCCTTACACTGTACATATCCACAGGGGTTATTATCCATATACACTGTACATGTAAGTACGAACAAGTGTTAAAAAATGAACTGCCTTGAGTATATCCATTCGTAAATATGAAATAATTTCATTATACCTGTCGATAATATGTACATTAAAAAACATAAATTTATATTGTGAAGCACTCATCCGTGACTGAATGCCTACATCATCCATCTGTATCATAATAGTCTGTAAATAGCACACATATCGAGTGGCCTTGTTATTGATATAGTGAGAAATACAGGGTACTTCATATATGTTGATGGCATAATGTGATTTTCACAATAATTCTATTGACAATGAACTCCAGTCTTCTGTTAATGAGAAATCAATTCCAGGAATACAAATATTAACTTGTTAAAATAGGAATAATGATATTCAGTAGCACTTCACGATAACAACCCATGGAGAAATCTTTCCATATATTTTTTTTTGTTTTTAAGTAAATTTAGAGTACAAATTTCAATACAAGTTATGATTTGTACCATCTCTAGTATAATAATCATTCACTAATACATTTCAAATTTCTATGAGTACACACGACTATTTCAAATAATTTGTGAATGTTGACCTAAATTCTGTAGTAATTTTTGTAAATACAAATATACCATTACGCACCATGTAGTTTTAGATAGAGTTTCAACTAAAAAGACAATTCCTTTTTTATGGGAATTTTAACTGTCATATATTTATGCAAAAAAAAAATATTTCCACCATGAATCTAGATAATCATGTGACTACCTAAACAAATACTGAAGCAATGATGTATATTAAAAATTTATAGTTGAAAATCATTTTGATGATTTTGATCTGATTATTTTTAATTTGAATGAATAGATTATTATTCAGATTCTTTGATTCACACAAAATGAAAAATTTTGTAGAAATTGAAAAATTGTTGTTGAATAATTTGTTAACAACATGGAATAGAGTTATCTGATAGTTATCATAAAACATATTCGGACGTGTTTTGTGATATCTACATTTATGCTTAAAATAGAATTTTTTGTTGCATAGATGACTTATTTTGTAAAAAAATATGCAAGTCATTAATTTTGTAATCACTATGTCATGTTTCAACTTGTGTTTTCCTGTCTGAACCTCCATGTAAATTTAATACTCCTATTAAAAAATGTATGGGGTTCTGGCATGTAGATGAAGGTCATATTTATATAATACATATTTATGATATGGAGTTCAACTCTATTTCCATCCATACCTCCAACTTATAGACCCCTGGATCTATGTTGTAACCATAACTCCCTAATTTGAATACACATTTATACCTATCATACAACTATCCATTTCACCGTATTCCCAACATTTTTATTGTCTATTTTTACAGGGTTTATGCAGTCATTTTTCATCAATATTAATAAGATGTACAGGTTATTAAGGTCATGTTGGGAAGGTTGTATGTACCAGTAAAGTTTCTAAGTTTCCATTAATGCTCTATTGGAGTGGGGACCCAAAATTCATAACATTTGATTCATTCAGTGTATAAGGCTGAAGTTGATATTTTTAGTCATTCAGTGTACAGGATCCAAAAAATTCATATTATTTTACATTCAGTGTACAGGGTCCAAATGTCTTATTTAGTTATTCAGTGCACAGGGCCCAAAAGTCATATTTTTTGTAATTCGGTATATACAGTGTATAGGGCCCAAGGTCCATATCTTGTTACTCATTCAGTGTACAGGGCCAAAAGTTGATATCTTTATTTTTTGTCATTTAGTACTGGGAGATCGAGTTTTAACAAATTTGTAATTATTCTAAAAATGAATGGGCTATAATAAATTTCAGAAAATTTGAATAAAATTTAAAAAGAGAAAATTTAGCCATACCGTACCTTCCAAGTACACAGAGTAGTACTTACCGATATTTCCAATTTTGTGACTTGTTAAACATATATGTGTTAACAGTCTTGCTGTGAATATGTTCTGTGCAAAATGTAATGTTTTTTCTATGCTATTTAAAATGGAAGGTAGTCTCCAATACTTTGAACCACACACACACACACACACACACCTTGTTGAGAGTTAAAAAGTTCATTATGCACACAGAAGACAAAACCTTTATTTCAATAATTTATTCCATTATTTTCCTTCTCTTCTTTTTAACCTTAAATTTTAATCAACTACATTAAAAATTTATTGAAAGAAATATTTAAACATTTCCATTGATTAGTATTTTAGAGTGAGTGACACTTTAAAAATATAATAATGAAAATATGTTAATAATTTGATCTCAGGGTATCTTGCAGAGGGTATGCACTTATCGAGGCCGTCACATCAAATGCACACATCTACATGTAATATAATTCTATAAAAATTGAAAACTGGTTAACTGTGTTACATGCAAGTAGTAAAGTCACTTTAGATATCATAAATGTATCACAAGTGTGGTGATAATACCATGCTTGTCACCTTTGTGTTTATAATGAGACATGTACATTGCTATAAATAGGTACATTTGTAATAATGTCGGACAGTACACTGTAGTTACTTTGGATTGGAAAGGAATGTGATGTTTTGATCCACACAATCATTGCTTGATCAAGGTCTGTAGTAGACGGATCAAAACATTGTAGACTGTATAGACTTACGTACAACCACACTAAGACACCCATCACAAACACAAGTCTAGCATGTGTTTTTTTTTTATGGCAACAATGTTTTTACAACTTCTTAGAATGTCATTGTAGACCTCTCGGTACACACCCATCACAAACACTGGTCTTGTCTTTTTACGGCAATGTACAGATTTACTACTTCTGAGAATGTTATTTATTAGGTCTTCACTGTAGATAATTATAGGCCCAAGGATAGCAAACTTGATGAACTCTTAGAAAGACCTTCATAACTTACTACAATAAAGTGTTGTTAATTTAATGAAAACTACATCATAAAGAGAGTTTTAACTGATTTAGGGGCAATTTGGAATACAAAGATACAATTTATATGGCAATAAACGACCATGGCAAAACAAAGTGAATGTTTGTTTGCTGGCTCTTTGACTTTCTTGTCTCACTCTGTAACATCAAATACAATGTATCCAGACCACTTGCAGACACTTACTGTCAGATTAAATATACACACAACTCTGTCAAGTTACAGAGTAACCTAACTATTTCCTGATTTTCCTGAGTTGATATCCAAACATTTGCTATGAAAACTTTACAGAATTCTTTATTTTTTATGACTTAAGAGTTTCTGCATTCAAAATTGTCTGATTTTGTTGCAACAAATAAAATTGGAAATCAGTACTGGAAAGTACAATAATATAATAGAGCTGTCGTGTTCCTATTGTAACTTTGCAATACTTGGGATTTACTAAGACATGTACCTAAGTCAGGGTATTTTTTTTTTTATTGATGGGGAGTAAATTAATTCTGAGACTGATATGTATTATTTCACATAACTGCAGACCTGTAAACATTTGTAAAGTCGGAACAAAGTTGTAGAAATATCGTTTTGTCCTTGCACACTTCTTCTGTTTGTGTCTACGAAGTAAGAGAAATTTTGTTCCTACATCCTGTAATTATGAAATGGTTATCATTTATTTTGAGAATTAATAAATAATTAATAAGTACTGGTATTAAATATACATTTATTTACCTTAAGAATAAAACAAATATACAAATATTTCATCATAATCCAATTTATTGTATGATGGAAAACGATTCCAGACTTTTTCAAAATTAATGATTTTAAATTTTATACTTTCGATCAATACCACAACAAGCCATTTTATGTGTATATCACATTTTAGTTGAAATGGCAAGAAAAGGATAAACTGAGTAATTTAATATTCATATTCAAAAGTGTATCATTCGATTTTTGTTTTAATTTCCTGTACGTGGGACACAATAAATATAACAGCTGTTTTGAAGGACAGTGTAAGATCATTCACCCCTCGACCTCTGCAATATTAATTTGCTTTAGTTTAATATTTTACACTGTACAACCTATCACTCACACAGCACAGACACTATCAACTGATGAGTCATTGTTAAATTATTGTTTTATTCAACAATTCTTTTAAAGTATCTCTCTTACACAAAAACTAATCTGCATTAGAAACTTTTTACTTTGCCAACGTTCATTACAGGTCATTTATTTTGAAAATAAAGATATTTCACCAAACTTTCATTAATGTTGACTTCTCTACTTTTGTGTCGGTCACAGGTAAAAGGTCAGGGGTCAACCCTTGTCTAGTTTATGAAGACATCAGAGGTTATTCAACCACAGATAGTTTTAACTGGTTCAGCTTTTATCAATTTGTTCATCATTTTGTCTAGAAATGTTTATGTTTAACTGCTAGATCCACGTAGACTCGAGCTGTTTGAACTGGCAGATAGTACCTTTACAAAGAATCAAGGTGTGCTTTCTTACAGTACATCACGGGAAGAAAATAATTGTGGTTGTCGGTACATGGTACTGCTTGCTAAGTTACTATATCCGGATTGTTTCCTCAAATCATCTGATTCAGTTGGAACGAAAAACAGTGGTATAAATGATACTCTACCACTTAGCCAACTCTACAGACAAAGAGAAAGTGGGTATGTTATGTCAGTAATTGGTCAACAAGTACATAGTGTGGGTATGTTATGGTAGTAATTGGTCAACAAGTACGTAGTGTGGGTATGTTATGGTAGTAATTGGTCAAACACATAGTGTGAGTATGTTATGGTAGTAATCTGTAAAACACATAGTATGGGTATGTGGGTTACCTGGTATATCTAAACAAAGTATTCCATAGTAGGTTATTTTAACTCAGAACATAGTAGAATAGAAATTGATTCTTGACTCCATTTTATATAGCAGTAATAGTGTTTGAAGCGACTACTCAGCATATACATTTCTTGTATATATACATATTTATGTACATATGTGACATCAAAACAACGACATGTTATGATACTTACCACGGTCAATAAAGCACCTTTGTCAAACTTTTGTTGAAAACTGACAAGTTGTGGAATATCTTCTGGATAACCTTTAACAAAACCACTGACAAGATAAAAAAGAACAACACATGGTTACATTCTTTGAGACATACTTTGAACACAGAATTGGAAAGTGAAATTTAAAAAGTCACTGCTAAGGTTAAGTTTCAGTGTTGCAGCCAGCCTTTCGAAAGAGTGGGACATAGTGTCCCAAGACTTTCATTTTTCTGGGTCATCATAAATTTTTTGGGGACATTATAAAAAAACAAACCCCAATGGAGTTGTAGCACAACTGCACAGTTTTTAAAAATATTTACCCACATGCTGATCCATGCTAGATATTTGCTGAATGATTATGCAATTGTCCATCCAACCTTGTTGTTATCTATGCCATACAAAGTATGCACTATCATTTGGTTGTTGCTATAGGTGTGGTCATGTCACTAAACATATTTGCATACAAATATAGTGTGGGTCATCTATGACCCATCACTTCCAAAATTGTGGATCAGGTCTAAAAAATGTGTGTCAAATGACCCAAAAACCCCCTCTGGCTGCAACACTGAAGTTTACCTTGACATAGATCACATCTGTACACTCTCTCAATATTTTGTTTAATATCAAGAATTGTTTATTTTATCTGACATAGAGAAACACTCTCAGGTCATGTGATACAAAGTAGTTACTGGGGGGAGGGGGAGGGGGGGGGACTACACAATAGACTTGTGCAATAATTAAAACATTAAGTAGACATCTGTACGTGTAAATATACTCTCAAAGGCTAGATATCTTGGTATGCTAACAAACACTAATAGTTAACATACCATGGTAATATTTCAAACTCTGGTTTCAGTCTCGTCCTAAAGACTGCCACCAAGTGGCCAGAATTGGCAGTGTCTTTGTTTCCAGTAAAGATGACAGCCAGTCTTTCACCAGTTGGATCCCATGCCATATCTTGAATATTACCTCCAACACTGAAAGTTGAATGTACATTTATATTAATGAGCTCGATAATTCACAATCTTTCTCAGCCTGGTCACATGACCTGCCTTATCTGATTAATTGGAAATCTTTGGTAAAGTTCTATTTCACCCAATCTGATGAAAATCTGATGTAGTGTACATGGTGCAATTTCTTTTTGGCTGTTACGTTTACTGTCATTTGTTCTTTTGTGAGTGCTTGTTACATACATCTGACACAATACCATAGGTTTTCCCAAGCCACACGAGAGCGGTGAGTGAATTTTATACTTAATGAATGAGAACGCGTAATGTGCAGAAATATACTAGTACAGTACTTCAGAGCGCTCTGTTCGAAAAGATCTTGAGCGCAGAGCACAGACAATGATGCTATCGTTATTGTTTGGTGGTTCTCTTGCTGCCAATTTTGAACATTGAGTGTTTTATTGTAAGACAGATTCTGATTGGCTACTTACTTGTAAGTACGAGATTGGGTTCGGGAAACCTATGGTATTATGTCAGATGTATGTAATGAGCTCTCACAAAAGAACAAACGACAGTAAATGTAACAGCCAAACAGAAATTGCGCCATGTACACTACATCGGATTTTAATGAGATTGTATTTCATACCTTGCGTCTTGGTCACCAAGTTCTAAACAAACCTCTGACAGGTCAATACACTTCACAGCAATTTTAGATCCACCAATCAAAGATTTGTTTTCATGAAAAGTGAGAGAATATATGACATGTTCTTCTGTGACTGTAAATAGTAGAACATCTCCTGCAGGACTCCAACATGCCGACTGACAACGTCCCGAGATATTAGACCAACGTTCGCAGGACCAGGTTTGAGTCTCCCACACTCTGAAAGACAACACAGGTTTCAGTTTATTAAATGTGCATGGCATGGGTATTTGTATTGGTATGGCAATGTTTACAAGAAATTACTTACAAAGCTAACTATGGGCAATATATCATCTGTTTAATTATTACTCTAAAACACAACTCTACTGAGTAACACAGCTTATTTTGTAACATGTAGGGTGAAAAGGGACAGTGGAGCTGTAACCATCAAGACATGCTAGCATTGTGTTTTTTTCTGTGTTTGTGTTTTCCCTGTTCCCCATCTGCCTGGTAGGTTTTAGGAAAATTCAAGGACAGCAAACAAAGTATTGAATTGATGGAGCTTTATTCTCTATTTCAATAAACTGAGTGCCTTATGCAGGGGGCAGTTGTCCTATGGGGGCAGTTGTCCTAGAACTGATTTGGATATATCTATGTAATAATGACACAAATATCATTATATGTACAATATAAGCACCTGATAACTGATGATGGTGTACCAGCAAACACTTTACTGCCATCTGGGGACCACTTCAGGAGAGATACACCACCACCTCCAAGACGACGAATGGGCTCACAGATCTCCATGGCAACATTCCAAATCTACAAGCAAAATGAAAACATAATCTTAATACTTCAACTGGAAATCATTGAAATGATGATATCAAATGTTTCAGAAGCAAGATAAATTTTACATTTTACATCCATGTTTTTGCTTTTTCCATAATGTGTTCTGAAAACACAAAAAACAAAAGCACATATGTGTTAAATTTAGAGCCTTCAGATGTAAACATATGTGGTGACTCACAAGAAATGCCAGATTTTATAATTTTGACTCACAACAACCAAATTTGGCTATCATTAGAAGGCACACTGCATAGCAGTATTGGTAGGGGATGCTGATACTAACAGATCTAAATAAGATCCACAACTCACCATCATAGCAGTATCGGTAGGGGATGCTGATACTAACAGATCTCCATCTGGGTGCCATTCTATTTGAGTTACAGGGACATGACCATTACAACTTAAAACCTGCACTGAACTGCTGGATGGTCTGAAAACAAATTACAAACGTGGTTACAGTTGTTTCAAGAGAAAAACAAATGAAGATGTTCATACAGATGTTGATAGATTACTAGTATTGGTGTTCAAGTTTGTCTCCACATTTGCTATAAAAGGGACGTACATTTTTGAAATTACACTAAAACTTAGAGATAATATCAGCAATAAACAGCATACTTAGCACACACTTAGCCTTGCATTGTCTGGAAATACTTGTTCAGTTTTTTTTTGGTAACATTGAATGATATGGTTGCGATAACAGTATATACATGTAATTCTACAGCAATTTGGACATGTGTACTTGAATATCATATTCATTTAAATTTCTAAAAATGAAGGAAAAAGCTGAAATGTTTGTATTTGTGGTTTATCATTTGCACAGGTTATGTCCGTTATTATTCGTCCTCTTCTGGATATTACCACTAACAGAGATTGTAAAAGTGAGCAGCAAAAGTTATTACCCCCTCCCACACATCATCATGTATGTCACAAGTGACTGGACTATCAGCAAATCTCTGTTCCCAGCTGGTAAAACTGTCTAAATGTATGAATGAGATGAAACACTCGCCTTGTTGACAAGGAAGTTGGATCAAGATGCCATATTAAGATACAAGTTTGGCAGGCTACAGCTAACTGTGATGATGATAATGGTTTCCATTTCAACATAGAGATACCTTTCTGTAGTTTATGTTTACAAATTGGCATAATGTCACTGAAATCAAAGACAACAATAGCTTAAGATGCAACAGGGTTGCAAACATGCACTGTTAGCACATCAGTGTGTTGGGGAGTGGGAGGCGCCAGAGCCATTTTTAGACTGCTCTCAGTGAGATATATTCTCCATGAAACAGGACATTGTACCGAAGATTTCTATTGGTTAATACATATATTGAGGTCAACAGAGGTTCAATGACCTCTAATTAAACTTGGAATGATGCCACAACATATAAATTACCATAAAACATCACTCTCAAGATGACAGGTTTTCCAGTTCTTTATTCTCTGTATGCCTAGTAGATATACCAAATACCAGACTGAAGTGTAAATTGATGTACAATCAGGGTGACAGGTTTTTAAGTTCTCTTTAGAGTCTAGTCTAGGCATACCAGATACTAGCCTAAAGTTTATTTTGATATACACAACTATGGTGTGACAAACCTTTTAACAGAGTGGATTCTAATACTGTCATCTCTACAAGCAATAGCCATCTTTGTAAAATGTGGATGCCATGCAAATGATCTGACGGGAGATTGGTACCAGTCTCTGGTTGGTGAAAATAAATCAACCATTTCTTCATTTGACATCTATACAAAAATACAAAAATACATAATTTTGGTACAGATCTGTCATTCTATTTTTATTGACCAAATGTAACTGAGAATACATAAATCACTCTGTAACCATGACAACTTTAATGACTTAAATAAGTTGAACACATTCACTAGCTGATTGACCATGGCTTTTTCATTAAATTTGTAACCTTTCCCTGTCCCACACTTTCTTGCGTTGTTTTAAAACGTCCACATTCTTGACAAGAGGATTACATTTAATATGAAGAATTTAGTATGAAATCCCTATGGCAATGTTGCAAAAAAGAATATTAAAGTAAAACGGTGAGCACTGTGCGATCATATGCATGGTTGTGTGTTTTTTTATACCTATCGCTCATCCGTAAGTGATTACCCAAGAAGATCAATCTAGTAGTAAATAGAACAGTTTACATCGTAGATTCAGAATGATGCAAGTACAGTATAAAAAGTGATAGTTCTAAATGTTACCATAGATGTAAGAGAAGAGACTTGTCTAACACGTTACATCTATGATGTTACTTACCACTAAATGTGGGAATAGAGAACCATGTAATGAGTGGGTCCATCTCACAACTGCCAAACAACCACAGCAAAGTGAGGATATCCATGGAGACACTACATGAGAGATACAAATATGGATAGGATCAGTGTACATGCCTTTATAGCAATGGTTCAAATACATACACCTTGGGTATGTTATTATTGTCTGCTGTCAGTCAGTGTCAGTCAGTTGTGACACCACCATGTTTCCTACAACTGAGACAGTCTATTAAACTTAACAGCATGACATTTCTAAATTAATACAACTAGTAACACTGAAGTAAAACACTTTCTCTATGCTACACTCGTTTATAGCATTCAGTAATATGCCAGTAATATCAAAGAAAATTCAGGGAAAATAATGGCAATTTTTGAACTTTTTGACTCAATTATTTTGAACCCAGAACTAGTGACGTAGACACACATTGCCGTGACATAGAAGTGCTCTGTGTATTGAACAACTAGAGTATACATTCCATATTTTTTGTTCAACTTGGCATGTTCATGGTATAATGAAGACTGCTGTATACCTTCTGATTTGCTATTTGCAATTTCTTCAAAGACACCAATAACTCCATGCTCATACCATGCACTGGCAGCCCGTTTCCACACTGTCTCATCATGTGTTAAGAAGGCAGATTTAGCACTGAACTGTGAGGAGGATGGCCGTAGACTTTCTGGTGTCACTTCTACTTTGGGGTAATCTAATTTCTGTTATGAGAAAGATTGAAAGAAATTTAGGACAGTATTCACAAAATGCAGCACAGAGACTACATGTACATGTACATCATTATCAACTTGAACAAAAGCTAGCTATATTGTTCAAAAAACTTCAATTTACAGATTTCACACAAAATATTTTTTGTCAAACTTATATTGTAATATTATGAGTTTTAATTACACCAAAAGTCTTTTCACATGTATATTTTCTTTGCAATTTTGCAAAACTAGTATCCACAAAACCTAACTATACTGTACTGATGTACTTATAATATATCCATCAAATCTCCATCGCAAGCATATACATAGATATTAAAGTCCCTAAATGTGAATATATGATACTTACTTGAGTACCATGTAGATAAACACCTATATCTTCCTCCCCAGCTCTAACAGAAATAAACTCACTGTTTAGCTCACATACGGTGACAAAACTTTCTGGTGGTGGCAAAGCAAAGGAACTAAGAATAGACATGTTGATCTGATCTGTAAAGCAAGAACATAATATATATATACAACTTGTTATTTTGATTAGAATGTATTAGTACAGTGTACATGAACGTGTGTATGTAAGGAGTTGGTGTATGTATGTATGTATGTATGTATGTATGTATGTATGTATGTATGTATGCATGCCTGCCTGCCTGCCTGTCTGTCTGTCTGTATGTATGTCTGTATGTATGTATGTATGTATGTATGTATGTATGTATGTATGTATGTATGTATGTATGTATGTATGTATGTATGTATGTATGTATGTATGTATGTATATATGTATTGTATGTAATCTATGTATCCTATGTGCATATTCTATATATTGCGAATAAAAAATACAGTTTGCCTTGATGAGAAGACATAGCATACTGTGAGGTCGATTTCCCTACTAAGAATAACAACATCACTCACGTGTATTATCTACATCACCCAGTTCATTGCCTACTTGGTGCACCGTCGCGTCGACAACTTCAGATTCACGAGTATAAAGTTGGCGTCAGATTCAGATTCAGATTCAGCTAGCGTCATATTGAGCGTCAGATTCAGCGTCAGATAGCGTCAGATCCGAAGACACCCGACGGACTCAATGAAACCTGAAATAATACTGTTGAGACTACAGGGAAAGATTCCGCTTCACAGCCTTTTGATGGAAGTTTGAATGTCTCTGCTTGCACAATTTTTATTTGGGAAAAATATGTGAAATAGAGTTGAAATACTTACAACCGAGACATTGATAGCCCCAAGTTCAGTCACTGTATGTTCGTTGGTTGATACGTTTTGCCAATAATGTACATGGTGTCAGCAAAAGCTAAGTTTACGTATACTAATATGTTGTCATTTTTAAAAATTTGAATTTAAAATTTAAAAAATTGTGCAAGCAGAGACATTCCATCTTCCATCAAAAGGTTGTGAAGCAGAATCTTTCCCTGTAGTCTCAACGGTATTATTTCAGGTTTGATTGAGTCCGTCGGGTGTCTTCGGATCTGAGGCTATCTGACGCTGAATCTGACGCTCAATATGACGCTAGCTGAATCTGAATCTGAATCTGACGCCAACTTTATACTCGTTCAGATTCCTAAATGGCGGGTCTAAATTGCTCATGCGCAGAGGTTACCGGTTGTTGACACCCGGAAGTATTTGCATCACCACATTACTTGAGGACGTGCAGGTCGCGAACATTGAAATCTTCCATAGAGGAATGGTAGTTTAACAATGCTTGACTTTGCCATATTTGCTGTTACCTTTGCCATCGTTTTGATTGTTGCGGTCATATATCTATACCCTGTAAGTATATGATAGCAAAGCAGTCATAAAGCTGTATCTAGGTGCAAACTAAGAGGCAGACATATGTATCATATGTATGCAATGAATGGGCATCATTATCAATGACATCACCCAAACGTTGACTGTCACTCACTTTGCCACGTATCTTTACTTCTTCACAGGGCTCAACAAGATCAACAACTATCCCAGGTCGAGATCCATCCGATTTAAAGTAAGTCACTGGTGTCAATTGACATGCGACACAGATAAGGCTTGGTCCAGACTGGACATCACATCATCATGTGAATTTTGTGATGTGCGATTTCGAATACATGTGCTTGTATTTAATTTAGGCCACCCTATTATAATTGTCTGAGCATTGGAGGTAGGACTTTTCCTGCCTCCATAGTCTGAGTAAGGAAATACAGGGGAAAATCCAAGCCGAAAGAATCCCAAATCCATTAGGTTGCATGAATTACTATATTTTTTAAAATTTGATGATTAAAAATGAAACATTATTTTGTTATTAAGTTAGTATCACATCAATCACAATTCTTCATTTATTACAACTTTATCAAATTATGAAAAGTTATCAAGATATTTTTCATTCATGCAGTCTTTCAAAACTACATGTAAAGGCTGCCATATGGAGAAGGATTCAATGGTATTTACATGTATTTTGCATTTTGGATTTATAAAACAATTTTGTTATTGGTTTCGTACTCGAAAAATCAATGTATAAAAACAACACCGAAAAAGTCTGTGTTTGCAAATCAATACATTGCAAAAAACTTTACTGGTAAGTTTAAAATTTGTGTAAAAGTTTATTATTGTGTATATGATAACAAAGAGTTTCACATTTATTAATATTTTGCAATTTATTGAGTTCCAAACAAGGACTTGGTATATGTTGTTTCACTTTGATTTTTCAAGTAGGAAGCCATGACAAAATTGTTTTTATAGTCAGAATTCAAAATAGATACCCAATCCTCATCCATATGGCCACTTTAATAAACGAGTATATAATTTATGACAATAGTAGCAGCTGTTGTAGCTATAGAGAACACTTGGTACAGCTCATATTATAGTTTTTGACCGTGGTACATGTACATGTACATGTATGCAGTTGTTAAAGCTTACACCCATAAACTTGTATACAGCACATGTATATGATGTACCACAGTTTTGATAATAACAGATATATGTATATAGATAAGAAAAACTTCTAAGCATGTGTATGTACATTTCTTTACATACTGTTGTCAAGGTGATTCAATATATGTCCTATTTCTGTGTCATCATTGATTTGAGTGTAGTTCACTCTAGGCTAGGGTGTGCATACACTAACACCTTGATTAGTACAAATCTGTAATTTATGAATTTGTACATGGTCAGTCCACTGTTCTTCATTCCTGCCTTTTCCATACAATTAATTTCCTTACAGAGAAGGTAACCTTCCTGATATCAGTGCAGCTGGTAGTTTTCATGAATTCCTGGTAGATTTACATGCTGAGTTTGGTAACATAGCGTCATTTTATTATGGATCCCAATTATGTGTCAGCTTGGCCTCTGTGGATCTCTGGAAGCAACATCAGAATGTATTTGATAAACCTGGTAAGTTTAATGATTATAGTGACTCATTGAGTTCTACCAACATTGAATAAAACATGGACACTATAACCATTGATGTAGAATATAGACAAGATTTTGTACTTTTACATTGAAAGCAGGAAGTGTTCACCAGAAGACAGTATGGTAGATACATCTACTGTCAAACTTCAAAGTCAATCATGTTGCAAGGTTTGGTTGTTGTTTTACTTGATAGACGATAGCACTTTCACCCACTGAACACAGCACAATTGTTATTGAGAGGAATCTAAATATTCATTATTCATGTACACAAAACTCTCTCCCCAATCTTAATCCCACTGTGTTCAGCAGTAAACGTGCATGCTGTTATCACAGACAAGTTTCTTACTTGTCTGTGCTGTTATCTAGCAAGTAAAAACAACAACCTCAGCAGCTTAGACCATACAATGTATTATGTACAGCCTTCAAGTTGAAATGTTTCCAGCCAAAATTTGGTCCCTGTGAAATGTACATGTAAGACAGGACACATAAACTGCTAAACATTGTATATAGACTTCCAAACTAGCAGTAATCCAGGACACATAAACTGCTAAACATGAAGTCTAGACTACCAAATTAGCAGTAGTCCAGGGCACATAGACACCTAAACATCAAATCTAAACTACCAAAGTAGCAGTAGTCTAGGGCACATAGACACCTAAACATCAAATCTAAACTACCAAAGTAGCAGTAGTCCAGGACACATAGACAACTAAACAACATATCTAGACTATACCAAATTAGCAGTAGTCCAGGACACATAGACAACTAAACAACATATCTAGACTTACCAAAGTAGCAGTAGTCCAGGGCACATAGGCAACTAAACATCAAATCTAAACTACCAAAGTTGCAGTAGTCCAGGGCACAAAGACTACTAAACATCAAATCTAAACTACCAAATTAGCAGTAGTCCAGGGCACATAGACTAGTAAACATCAAATCTAGACTACCAAATTTATAAGGAGCTAGTTAGACCAATGGAAATCAACAGAATACCACAGCTGAAAAAATTCATCTAGCTAAATCTGACAACCAAGCATAAAAGTTACATTCTAGCCCTGAATGTGTTCACCAAAATAGCCTTTTTCTTTCTAAATCATTGTTCTACCAGCAACATACTGAACATGTAGGTTTTATTAATAGTGCTGATATGTGTAACGCAAATTTAGATTCGAACGAACAATATCAAAATCATGGTAATTCTTTGTAATATGCTGTATCTCAAACACATCATGAATCCATTGTGTTCATTTCAGGTGATCTCTTCCTGTTATATCGACCACTGATTGGAGAAAACAGCATACTGTATGCAAATAAAGGGAGTGGTAGAAGTCGCAGAAAACTACATGATCAGAATTTTAGTGAACTAGCTGTAAAGAAACACTATGAAGTCTTTCATGAGGTTTGTCATTTTTTCTCCTATTTCAATATATATTGATGAAAAAAACATTAGTCCCTACTTCAGGCGCTTACTTTTCAAATTGATGGTTGTTGATACAGGTCTATTTCCTAAAATACATAGCTACCATAATATGACAATGTCTGGGCCTTTGATTATGCATTTCTCCTTTGTAACAAAGCCTTGTACATATCTAAAGCTGCACATAAACTATGCAGTAGCCTTGAACAATCCCACAGTGTAGGATTTTATTATCATCTTATATCATCTTTCAAGTTAATTAACAAGTACAAATTGCAGTTTACTCATCTGGAAAATTACTGATAACATGTTCCTTTCTCCATAATTACTGACATGTTATCAACCGTTCACATGTCAAATTCGTGCAGACATAGCCATCATATATATAAATTTACCGATGGATGGGGAAACAGTATAATTATACCATGTCATCATAGCTTTTCATCAGCACTACAGTACATGCACTATACAGTACATGCACTATGCTGGCACACGTACATGTAGCAAACAAAAGTTCATTCTTGTGAATTGCTTGAGGGCGCCCTTCCAGATCCTGATGCATGACTTCAACTCATGATATTATTGGATGATTCTTGTTCATAAGTTCCATTGTAAGTGAGATGCATTATAATTGTTTACTTTATTGAATACTTATGTTATTCATATATGGGAAATATGTAAATGAATTTTAATGCTCCTATTCTTATATACTAGGTATGTACATTAATTCATTTCACATTTCCATCATTTTTGTATGCTAGGTATGTGAAGAGTTGGTTGATAAGTTGAAATCTGTACCCAATGAAGAGCACATTCCACTATGTCAGTATATGGTAGCCTTGGCATTGAAGGCACTCCTTAGATCTCTGTTTGGAAAGTACTTCTATGATGATAGAGCTGTCTTAGAACTGAAGAAGAACTTTGATGTGGTAAGTACACAGTATGATGTGGTATTCAAGTACACAGTATGGTGTGATAAGTACTCGGTATGATGTGGTGTTAAAGTACACAGTATGATGTGGTATTAAAGTACACAGTATGATGTGGTAAGTACTCGGTATGATGTGGTAAATACACAGTATGATGTGGTAAGTACTCGGTATGATTTGGTAAGTACACAGTATGATGTGGTAAGTACCCGGTATGATGTGGTAAGTACTCGGTATGATGTGGTAAGTACACGGCATGATGTGGTAAGTACACAGTATGATGTGGTATGTACAAGGTATGGTTGAAATAGAGTCCAGTTGGTCACAGTCGACTGATGGCAAATTCTATGAATCTGTAATATCACTTTACTTTAATTTTTGTTTGTTTGTTTGTTTGTTTGCTCAGAGCTGGCATGAAATAGAGCAGAGATTGCATGTAAGTGAAGTACCAAGTGAAGACAGTCCACGTCAGAAACGCTTCCAGAAAGGTCGGTAAAAACTGAAAACTACCTATCAACTATCAGTTTTCTTGACATCAAAATTTTTCTTCTATTAGAGTTGAATCATAGATCGGGGATTGATATGATAAAAATCTAAGTGTGTCATGTTTAGCTGGTGTTTTAAAATTTGTCTCAGTATAACATAATAGTTAGTAGCAATTCATTTCATAGTTGTGAAAAGTAAATTTAAATGTTCACATTTTGCTGTGAGATATACAACCTATTGACCTATCATATTGTTCACAGGACATATTTCAACAGTTTTATAAAATATACAAAAAATGAATACAAAATATTTTGAGAAAATTTGACAGGTTTGCTATAAAACAATGTTAAAAGTCACTGTAGGTAATAATATACTACAGAGAAAAAAGAAGAAAGCAACAACAACAACAACAACAACAACAACAACAACAACAACACATGATCCTACTACATACTCAACAACTCTGTACTAAGCAGAAACAGAAAAAACAGTAACAGGCTCCGTTCCTTTCAATTTTTTTTTATCATAAGTTCATATTGCTGATGGAATAAATAACTGTTTTTTGTTTTTTGCTTGAAATCTGTTCCTACCACTGTTGATGACAGTACATAATTCAATTTCCCATCTTAACAGATGAAATGGAATTGTCCGTCAAAATGACTTGTTTTATTTGGTACATCTCTGGAATACATAGCATCAAAGAAGTCTTTCTTTGCCGTCATCCCATCATTTACATTAATGATAACCACTGATTCTATACACAGCTATTGAGGGTCTACAAAGACTGTTTAGAAACCAACTAAAGCGACGAAAGGAGAATGCATCCAGTGATGAAGGCAATCAGTTGTTTATTGATGTATTGGCTAAATCTAGTAACTCAGAAGAAGAAGCTGTTAATGATGCAATTACATACTTAATGGTAGGATTTCACAGCACTGCTTACTGTAAGTATTGATAATGATAATAATAATAATATTTTATTCGTCCAAATAAACTTGGAAATTTGTTGAATGGTTGCCACTGAACAGCGCCCTCGTGTCCTAGTGTTGAAAAAGCAGGATGAAACCAGAGTATCTGGAGAGAAACCTGCGTTGTTTGGCAGGGTCACACAGTAGTTTTATAGTGTTCTGCATTAGCTACATATGAGTAGAAAGGGAAAACCAGTATTTGAATATCACGTTCATGTCAGTTATTTTTGTGTTATTTTACTTGACAGTGTTGGCTTGGGCATTGTATTTCATTGCAAGTGATGATGATGTACAGGATAAAGTGTACAAAGAACTGAAAGATGTCCTACCAGATGAGAAGAAGGTGAACCCTGAAAATCTTAAAAAGTTAAGGTTCGTAGTTTCCTTTAAAGTGTACAGGGAATTAAATACATCATACCAGGGTAGATTACACTGCTCAGATTTGTGTATCAGTCAAAATAGTTACTGCTATGGTGATAAAAATTATTAAAATGTTCATGTTCATAAGGCATATAGGTGATAACTTTTATAATATTTTCAAGTTCATAGGGCATATGTAATAAAAAAACATTAAATTCTAATGGTCTAAAAACTATAAAATTTTCAAGTTCATATGGCAATGGTAGTAAAAAACATTCAATTCTAATGGTCTAAAAACTATAAAATTCATAGGGCATAGGTAATAAAAAACATTAAAGTTTCATGGTCAAATGACTAATAAGAACTATTATTAAATTTCAAAGTTCATGCGCATGTAATAAATGCATATCGGACTTAATGTTTGGGCCAGCAGGGAAGATATGAAGCATTTGACAAGTGTATTTTGATTGGTTGGTAAACGTTCGCGTACAATTGCTGTCATATAATTGATTTGTTCATGAGTTACTTCTTGTAAACATGTGTCTTAAAGCTGGGTTCTCAATCTATTACAAGCCATGTACATGTAACCTTATTAGGAGGTCCAGTTCAAATGACCTCTTGACCTCAACTGTGTTGTGTCATGTATATAACATGATCCCCTGTCCTGTCTATGGAAATTGATTATCAACAGGTATCTTCATCAAGTAGTTAAAGAGTCAATGCGTTGTTCTACAGTGTTGCCATGGACAGCTAGATATCAAGAAATAGATGTTGAAATTGGTGGACATGTGATACCCAAGAATGTGAGTTATATACAGAACATTGACAACACTTGCTATGTTAGGAGATTTATTGCTTCACATATTGTGATAGACATGGGATTAATAAATCCACTGTTTAATTACAAATGGCATCTCAATGGGCCATATAAACAGGTTTGTCAAACTGATAAAAAAGTGCATCCCAATGGGCCATATAAACAGGTTTATCAAACTGATAAAAAAAGTGCATCCCAATGGGCCATATTATAATACTCAATAGATGAAATGCCAGGTTCATCAAACTGACAAAAAAGTGCATCCCAATGGGCCATATTATAATACTCGATAGATGAAATACCAGGTTCATCAAACTGATAAAAAAGTGCTTCCCAATGGGCCATATTATAATACTCGATAGATGAAATACCAGGTTCATCAAATTGATAAAAAAGTGCTTCCCAATGGGCCATATTATAATACTCGATAGATGAAATACCAGGTTCATCAAACTGATAAAAAAGTGCTTCCCAATGGGCCATATTATAATACTCGATAGATGAAATACCAGGTTCATCAAACCGATAAAAAAGTGCTTCCCAATGGGCCATATCATAATGCTAATTGATAAAACACCAGGTTCATCAAACTGATAAAAAAAGTGCATCCCAATGGGCCATATTATAATACTCGATAGATGAAATACCAGGTTCATCAAACTGATAAAAAAGTGCTTCCCAATGGGCCATATCATAATGCTAATTGATAAAACACCAGGTTCACCAAACTAATAAAAAAAAAGTTAATCTCAATGGGCCATATTGTAAAGCTTAATTGATAAAATACCAGGTTCATCAAACTATTATCGTAAGTTTTAATACATCATCCAGACTGCTTCTCATCAAGTTTTATAATTATGGCAACAAACCTGTAATTGTATAGTGTATTTGTATTGCCTTGATAGACCCCTGTAATCCATGCCTTGGGTGTTGTGCTACAAGATGAGCTACTTTGGCCATTACCAAACAGGTAAGTCAACAGTTAATACATTACATTTCAATGGATTTTGAATGTTTAGACGGTGTCTGTATTAGTATATGTTGATGTATATATGTTTATGATACGAAGGGGTATTTTTGTCATGAACTTTGTTACGACATGATCGTACATCAAATGAACACACGCTGAGTTTATATAAGTTTTTTGGCATGTAATTTTTTTTACATATTAAAAGGTACTCACAGTATTCTACTCACTCATGTACACTTAACCATCACTTGCAGTTGACTGGACTCAAACTCGATACTAGAATATAACATATAAACGATCTGATGACATGATTTATTATACATAGCAAAAAATGTACGGTCAACTGTTCTAAGAATGCCAGAACATAAATTGTGATGTCATAGAAGACATGAATCGACATTAACATTATACAAGAATAGTAAATCAACAATTTTTTTTAGTATTGTCACGTAAGCAAAAAGGTTATAAACTCGGCTTGTGTCATAGATGGTAAAATGTCAGGTTTTAAAATATAATAGCTTTGCAAGTTACAAGTACATGACAAAATATTGGAAATGTTACTTTAGATCTCACAATCAATATCCTCGTATTGGCGTATTCTGAACTTGTCAACTTTCTGTGATGGTACATATAATTTTCATAGACCATCTGTTTATTGCACTTCATCATGATAAGTATGCGGAAATTCCATCGAAAAGATGTGAAATTATATTATGGACGTTACATGTACTTGAAGCTTCCATATAATAACAACGGGTGTACATGTTAGGTGATTGCTGTAAAAAAATATGAAATAAATGGAGGAAATTTCCAATACATTGTACAAGATACCATACTTTGTATATATTATACACCCCACTTTTAATTCTATAACATTGCTATTGCGGCAACAGGTTTGATCCTGATCGGTTCACCGATGAGAATTCTGCAACACGCGCAGACATCGCGTTCTCACCATTTGGATTTGCTGGTCAACGTAGCTGTCCTGCCGCTCAGTACATCAACACAGAGACTGCACTCTTCCTGGCTGAGCTATGTAAACATTTCAAATGGAACATGGTGGAAGGCCAGGTTGTAGAACCTAAGTACGGCTTATTTACCCAACCCAGAGAAGAAATCTGGGTAACAGTACACAAAAGATAATAATAAAAAAAAAAAAAATTGCCAGATTGTAATTTCGTGCCTTGGTAAATGCATCCTGGTTATTTATGTAAAACAATTGAAGACGTGTCTTGTCTCTAAACAATTTCAGAAAGTCCAGTCTTAGAGAAAAATTTCACAAAGTTTTAGCACAGTAATAATGATTGCGTGCAGGTGAATTATGAATTTTTTTGTGAACTTCAGAAGTAGTAGAGAATTGAAGAGAATGATTCCAAATGTCTTAGGCTACTTTGACACACCATGTACTTTCTGACTTTATTTTGAATTGTTTACTTATAAGTATTGCTATTATAGCTTCATTGAGCATTTTACTTGGTAAAGAAGAAATTGCTGAACTAGAAACAAGTCAAAATATCAAAATATACATCTTATCTCGTAATTATTGTGGTTTGTATGACAAACAGAGAAATTAGAAATTACGTGTTGCAAATACGTGACATGTGGATGTAATGTACCCACCACATTTGCAGTGTGTTGAACTCAGATTTGAGAGCCTGTAGCCTTTGGAAGTAGCTCATCAGCCATTCTTCAAAAGTAAAGACCCACCTGATGGTCTGCAGGTTATTAGATAAGACAATTATTTCATCTGGCAAGATTAGGACGCCCTCTGGTGGTAGGTTGTCAGAAGCAGACCAGCAAATTCTAGGAGATATTAGTAATATATTAGTCGTTATCATTTTGTTCTATTTTTCAGTGGTTCTTTTCAGATGCTTATAGTCAAAGAGGCTTTAAGAGTTTGTACAGATACTAAATATCTTTATGCATGGATAATTGAAATAGCAGATGTTACCTTGAATTTCTTTCTGAATTGTAAAATACATTGCTAGAAATGTAAACGTAGAGTAAGGAGTATGTGCATTTTAGTAAAATGAACAAATGATATGATCAGTTATTACTCAATGCTCTCAAAATTAGTATTTGATATTGTGCAACTAATAAATACTAAGTGTAAAATGTAATGAATTACTTGTTTTCATTTTTTGCCATTCTGCAAGTATTGTTTGTAGAATTATTATACCACATGCACACACACACACACGCACACATGCACACACACGTACACACACACACACACACACAAACGCACACACAGACACATGTGCACACACGCACACACACACACACATGCACGCACACGCACGCATGTACGCACATGCACACACACTGATGCACGCACGCATGCACACACACAAACACACACACAAACACACACACACATACACACACAGACACACACACACACACACACACACACACACACACACACACACACACGTGAAGGCTACAGTTTTTATGATCTTAACTTTCCTGCAAATGAACAGCTTTGTAAGCAAACTGGCAGTATATAGTTCCGCTTGTAGCATACATACATACATACATACATATCAAATTCTTTTATTTCCAACTTTTCCAAAATTTCCAACAGGTAAAGTATTTACATAATTCCTTTACAGAATACACACACAATACCTTGCAGGAAATCACAGTGACTAGTGAATGAGTTTCTCTTGGTCACCTATGACAAACGTTCACGTGATATCTGGTTATTATAGTACCTACATCTCAATCTCCAAATTTTGTAAGAACCTATTATTGAGCTTACACTACAATATTTGGTGATGGATTTGGAATTCCTTCTATTTAAACCAGCTTTGATCAAACCACTTGTGACTTTATGATGTACATTTCCGAGACTTCCAATGACAATAACTATTATTTCTGAACGAAAGCCTGTAGTGTTTATTTCTAGTGAGAGTGGAAAATATTTGTCGAACTTCTTCTGAAAACACAATGAAATATGTGCATCAAAGGGAACGGACACTTCAACTAATATTGCATGTTTGTTCTGTTTATCGATGACATACATACATACATACATACATACATACATACATACAGGAACAGTTACAGTGTAAAAGTTTTTTTTATCTGTATCAGTGTTTTAGTGATCAGAGTCCCTGTAACTTTACAATGTCAAGTTATGACACCCATAAAAATATCTGATAATCAATATGACAGTATTCATCATGTCACTTTTCCAAATTATTTCCCCATAGGCAGTGTCATATGACCCCTGACCCTTGATATAACGTATCACATAACAGTGTGATAGGTGATTTGTTATATCTACTGTCTAGTGACATCTCGTCCTACAATATGTGAACAGTGTCAAAGTGTACTGAAAGGGTCATAAGTTTACCAAATGATACCTCATCTGTTATCAACTTGGATGATCATGCTTATTAGCTTCATGCTAAATTTAGAAATACCTTTACTTATGTAATGCAATGCAGTGCAATGTTAGAAATTTGCCATCTGCTGATGACTTGAATTTATTCTGAACAACATGTCTACGGTCATACATTTGTTAGAATTGATTCCCTCAAAATGCTGATCTATTCCAATGTTTAGCCATATCAGCCCACTTCAAAATTACTTATACCATCCCAGTCCAAATTTTAGTGATAAACCCGGTCCTAATGTCAGTCATATCATTCCAGTCCTAATTTCAACTGCTTCTACTTTTCATGAAGACGTTTACAAAATAAGACTGTCCAGTAAAGATTAGATTGTTAAAGTTTTATTGCAAATGTACAGGCTGTGATGAACACAGTTCTAAAATTACAATACTTTCACTGTATGTATTATATTGTACAAGTAGATTGTGGATAAACTAAATATTGTAATGGTGAAGGCAATAAAAAATTACCATGTGATACAAGGTAGGAATTACAGGATTCTGCAGAGATATAGTTACATGTTTATACTGGTATAAAACCATATACAGAGCACTAGCAAACCAAAGTATAAATACTACCCAGTATATATACCTTGGTCAAGACATATACACTATTCAGGTGTCTAGTCATAATGCATCACAGCCTCACAGGATAGATATAAGTTAGGCCTTAAAAAAAATAATTGTTTGGTTCCGGTTATCTGACCCCATCTAGCTTTTCTCTGCTCACCCTAAACTTTTTTTAAACATATGCGAGAAAATATTGTGAAGTCTCACAAGAAATAGTGGATGCAGAAACTGACATCAACTTAAAAAGACAATATAAAACTGTTCTTCCAATCTGTATTGGCTGAACATCTGATAGGAAGAAATAAACAACACCGAGACCATTTGAAAAACAATGGAAAACTTGAATTAGAAACTCACACAGGAGAAAAATATATAATGAAATAAAATAAAAAATCTACCTACCCCACCTATTCTAAAATTGAGCGTAATCGGAACCACACATTTTTTTTATTAGGCCTTATTCAGGTGTACAGTGGAAATTTTATCGTATCACACTTGGAGCTCTTTGACACTTTTTTTTACTAATGCAGACTTTCTATAAACTTGTTCTGATACAAATCTCAAGTGTTTGAATAAATATCTTGTGGATATTCAATCCTATCTACATACCTCATAAGTTAAAAACAACAACAACAACAACAACAACAACAACAACAACAACAACAACAACAACAAATAAATTAAAGACTTCTGTGACATATTTACAGATGATTTAAAAGTATGCATTTCTACTAATGGATGCGAGATGAGAGAAGTACTCTATATCCTAAGGTTAGAGTCAGTGGATTGATCTTGTCAATTTTGTCACCTTCTATTGATGGAAAGAGTATATGTGGACATGAAGCTAATATTCAGCCTTTGGACTCTTCAAACTACTAGAGAAGTGTAATAGAAGTACCCTTGTTTTGATTACATATGGATAAAACATGATATTTTGCGCCTCTTTTACAGCACCATTCAAGACTTTCAATGTGTCACAGAAGGAAAGTTAGCTATGGTTTGCGAGAATAATTTTTGTGTCATATAATATTCAGCAGAGCAAGGCCACAGTGCAGGTGGAATGAGAATAATAAATTAATCATTAGATATATGATAAATTAATTAACACACACATAAAATAAATAAATAAATAAATAAATAAATAGATGAATGAAAAGGAAAATAAATAATGTATTTATCTAATGTTATATTTAAAACTTGGCCAATCACCATGTACATTCTTATTTTTGTTGTTACAATGTTTCCCCAAACCTGACCAATCACCATGTACATATAAACTTTCATATAACAATGTTGGCAAAAGCTTGACCAACCACTACACATGTACTAACTGTCCTACAACAACATGACATATACCAGATACTACCTTATGTACTAAAATTTAGGCTTTCCAAGTGCATTCTGTCATTGTAACCTGGAAAGCCAGAAGTGATGATAAATGATGAAGGACCATTTACATGTCTAAAACTACACTTATTTGTGCATTTTTACATGACTTACTCAAAACAAGCTGGGCTTATGTGACACTTATTCAATATTAACTAAAACCATTGTAACTTTGTAATGTTTTGTCACAAAAATATTTTATTTTAAAAATATTTACAAAATCTATTGTATCTATATTTGGAAACTACAGTATTGTATATATTTGTATATTTTTTTATATATAGGAGAACATAAACCTAATACAAAGGTGACATAGACCATACAAACTTGATACAAAGATGACATCAGACATACAAACCTCGTACAAAGGTGACACAGACCATACAGAATTGGTACAAAGATAACATCACATATAAACCTGGTACAAAGATGACACAAAACACACAACCCTAGTACAAACATGACATCAGACATATAAACCTAGTACAAACATGACATCAGACATACAAACGTGGTACAAAGAAGACAATTCACAAACAAACCTAGTACAAAGATGACATACCACATACAAACCTGGTACAAAGAAGAAATAGCAAATACAAATCTGGTACAAAGATGACATACCACATACAAACCTAGCACACAGATGACATATCACATATAACCCTGGGACAAAGAAGACAAAGAACATACAAACCTGGTACAAAGAAGACATAGCAATTACAAACTTGGTACAAAGATGACATAGGACATACAAACCTTGTACAAATATGACAAGAGGATATACAAACCTGGTACAAAGATGAGAGCACATACAAACCTAGCACAAAGATGATATATCACTTACAAACCTAGCACAAAGATTACATAGCAATTACAAACCTGGGACAATTATTACATAGCACATACAAACCTGGTACAAAGATGACAGCACATACAAACATGATACAAAGATGACATAGCACATACAAACCTAGCACAAAGATGACATATCACTTACAAACCTAGCACAAATTTAAAGATGACATAGCACATACAAACCTGGGACAAAGAAGACAGCACATACACACCTGGTACAAAGATGACATAGCACATACAGACATGATACAAATATGACATAGCACATACAAACCTGGTACAAAGATGACACAGAACATATGAACCTAGGACAAAGATGACATTTCACATACAAACCTTGCACAAAGATGATAGTGTGCATAAAACCTGGGACAAAGATGACAGAGCACATACAACCCCAGTACAAGGATGACATAGCACATATTAACATCATACAAAGAAGACATAGCACATACAAACCTGGTACAAAGATGACATTGTCACATAGCACATGCAAGCCTAGTACAAAGGTGACATAGGACATACAAAACTTTTACGAAGATGATTTATGGCATAGAAATGTAATACAAAGAGGGCATTGTTTTACATTAAGTTCAAGTGCAAAATACATCTTTGGGTTCCAACACCTAACGCACATGTAATTGTGCAGAATTTAACAAAATAATACTGATGACTTTTGGTAAGTTTCACTTTTTTTTCACAAATATCTAAAGCTGCATTTTTGTCACAACTGCTTGTGGGACTGATCTTTTAATTGAATATTTCTCTCGATAATACATATTTCTGATCAGCTTTATTTGTTTGTGTTAAGTTCCTTTTTAAAATTGCAGTAATATGTGTCTACTACATGACATTTCAGTAACTGAAATCTAGATGGTATGCTCAGCTGGTCATACCGTAAGGAATGTTCTTGTCTGAAGACAAAATGTCAAAAGCAGAATTTGATAGTCGCAACAGCCCATCGATATCGTTTCTAACTATAAATCACATTGAGTTATACATACCGCTGATATTGTTATGTCACATGATTTAACTTAGGATGTCACATGACAGTCATCTCAATAACATCGGTATCACTGACATGTATTAAATGTGATACCAGCTTTGAAAAAGGAGCGTAACCACAATTAAAACTATAATAACAAAAGTCTTATATATATGTATGTGTATATATATATATATATATATATATATATATATATATATATATATATATATATATATATATATATATATATATATATATATATATATATATATATATATATATATATATATATATATATATACATATTCATATAAACATATAAGTATAAGTGTCTCACTGGAGAGAACAGCGCTCGGTGCAATATTATTAGCAGAGCATTATATACTAATAAGGATGTGAGACTGAGTAACGACATATAACATCCTTATTCTTTTAAATTAACTCTACACACACACACACACACACATTTATATATATATATATATATATATATATATATATATATATATATATATATATATTTGTGTGTGTGTATATATATTTGTGTGTGCGTGTGTGTGTGTGTGTGTATCGGTTCATTCTATCATCAATATACATCAATAGACCTGTTGCAAGATGCATTTCAAGTCTCCTCATACAGTGTAGTCTTTGTTTCATACAATCTCTTACAATAAAAGAGGAGAAAATGTCGTTCCATCATTTCATGATGAAAATGTTATTTCAAATGTCATAAAGACAAACAAAGCCTAAAGTTAGCATCATTTAATAGCAACTTAAAACTGGAAAATCGACCAAGACACTGCTATCGATCATAAGACGTCAACGGCTTTGATTTAGTCTCCATGCCTTCAAGGGGTTTCGTGAGGTTTGCTTTTATCTTCAGTATATGTGTCCTCCGTGGTTTCATTCACTCTGGATTCCGTCATTTCGTTTGTATGCCTTCACGAGGCATTGTAAAGTATTGCCTTAAGTAGATTGACCAGTAGATGATGTTAAAAACCAAGAACGACATTGGAAATATGACACGGGCAGTATGATCAATTTTTTGAGTGTTGCATTTCTTCCTGAGAGTTCGCGAAAATCGTTGCGGCTTACTATCATTGTTCATGATACGTGCTAATGTTGCCTGTAATCTATCATTGCTGTTTTTCATATATCTTGGAACATATGTCGTGTCAACACTCACGTCTCCATTCTCCTTGGATCCCTGAAAAAAGATACAATGTTTTGATGTTGTATTATCTAAAGGTAAGAATGCAGTAAATTTCACCTTGAGATAAGAAATTTACGAACTTAAGGAAACAAGTGCCTATAGATCCTTCTGTTTTACTATTTGCATGTGTCACCATTTATCATAAGGTGAATAACCCTTCAAACATAAACATGTGCTTGAGTGTCACAGAATTTTCTTAAGCATCGTCAGGATAGGAATACAGTAAGCTGACGTCAAATGTTTCTCTACCAGAGGCAAGCTTGAATGACATGCCAATTTCTTGACTCTTTAGTAATGTTATATGTTTAACATAATATGCCCCTTGGACTGTAATATACCCGGTGTCCACCCTCACCGACCTGCTCTATCGTACACCTCAGAGATAAAAATATTAATCTTTTGCTGTTACTTTTTTCAGATAAACTACTCCTCATACTCAAAATCAAGAAATCAAAAATGTAAAAAAAAGGGATCACCGTACAAGTTTTTGTAACATAGTCAAAATCTCAAAATTAAGCCATTTGAGAATCCATTATGGCTACCGAATATTGTGGTAACTCTTAGTCTATTGGAAAATAAGAGATTATCAGTTTCCTTGAAAACAAGATAGTGGACCCAAAAGTTTCTTGTACTGTTTCAAAAGGATCAGGAACAAACATTCATAATGTCAACAGTTTAGAGAGATTTTAAGAACTCGTGGCGTTCAGGGATATAGGTCCTAAAGCATATTTGATATATTTGGACAAATTGATGACTTACTTCAATGTATATTTTTTTCACTGATGACGGTCTACCGTCTTCTTTCTCTTGTCTATGCATATAATTAGCAGCAGCAAACTCTACCAGTGCTGCAAAGACAAACAGCAAACAAACAGCCATCCAAATATCGATTGCCTTAACATATGATACTTTAGGCAATGTCTCATTGGCCCCTGAACTCTGTGTTGTCATGGTGAGGACCGTTGTGATTCCCAGAGCTACCCGGGCTGGTGATGATTCTGCACTGATCCAGAATGAAACCCATGATAAGATAACAATCAACATACTTGGTATATACGTCTGTATTAGATAGTAACCCATTTGACGTACAAGGTAGAATTGAACTTCCACACAGGTGTAGCTCCCTGAAAAAATGTAGGAAGAACCAATCGAAAGTCAGTTAGTCTTCATGTCTGTTTATGGATTGAAAGAGAAGATAACAGATTAAAATCTCTATTGTACATGTATATTTTGTAAATGCTTGTACACACACACACACACACACACACACACACACACACACACACACACACAGACACAGACACAGACACAGACACACACACACACACACGCACGCACGCACGCACACACACACGCATGCACACACATACACGTGCATGCGTACGTGTGCGTGCATATGCGTGTGTCTATCATGTATCAAGAGTTAAACTAACAGATGGATGAAGTATATAACTTTATAGCCAAAACCCAAAAACTGATCAGTATATTAATTTAATATGATAACGAGCCAGCGTTAGGGATAAATTACCATCAAGTCTGGCACATTATCAAGTTATGAACCATATTGGTGGATGGTTACACAACTTGTACAGTAGTTATGCTAAATATCATAGTTATGTAGTAAGACTGATGACCAGTGCATTTCACAAACCGGTATTATATTCTTTTGTGCATGATTCCGTTGTGTATCCAAGTATATTGAATTGTGGCAATTCTAAATCTTCATTTATTTGTACGGGCCCAACTTCCTTCCAATCAAACAGCAAGTCCTTAGTTGTGAAACCATCTATTAAAAACAAAAGGAAAACAGATGTAAAGGCACTTATATAGTCGCACAGCCACACTTGGTTAAGAAAAAATTGTCCCCATCGTTTTATTTACCATAGCAAATGCTATTTTGTAAATAACGATATATATTTCCACAAGTGGCACTCTGAATTGTTTTGGCCGTGAAATGTTGTAGCAAATGAGATACTTACAACTCTCTAATTGGACACCACATATCTGTTGATCCATAGGGAACAGATGTAACTTCATATTGCAAGATAATGTTAACATTATTCTGTAAGCAAGCAAAGTTTGAATGATACGTTAGATGACAAAGGATAGTCGATTTTCCGCATTGCGCGAGAGGATACAGATACAGGATACAGAGGCGCGTCTTAGCCATACTCTATACATAGCATGACTTAGCGAAATTCTGCCGTTATCTCCCACTAACACACTGTGATAGATGTATGGATTCTTTAGGCAAGGTCATTAGAAATTGTAAATGATAATTTACACCACATGTACACACAGGCAACACTGAGAAGAGTCATTTTAACGGCAGAGCTTTATATATGAAGAAAAGGTGAAAATCCAATCTCAAAGTAATCTAGACTTGTCAATAGTATACCTCTATCTGTCATTCCATGTGACAAGTGTTAACAAATGATACACTATGTCTTATGAAAAGGTAATCATGAAATATGAACAATGCAATGACAAACGGTTCTAACCATTAATTACGTAGTGGTTTCACAATAGTGTACAGTAATGAAGAAAATTGATAAATTAAGAAATGCTGATAAAGACTCGACACGGGACATTAACCTTGGCATAATGTTTAGGCGATAATGGTGCAGTTTTTAATATTACATGTAAGTCTTTTTGAACATCTTGGCATTCAAATTCCATTGTGCAAGTTTGCTTTGGTTTTATCTTTACCACATTTGGTTTTCAACTCCGTCTACAGTACTGAGTTGCAGTGAATCACTTTATTTAGCCAACTGAGTGTTCCCATGTTGTTGTTCACATTTCCACTCGCTGTATTTATAAACAAATTTTATTTTACTGATTTAGGTCATTCCAGTGAGATTTACTAGTAACTATATCTTTTTGTCTAGCTACAGTACAAAACCTGTGAGACACTGAATAAGTAAATATAAGTGTAGAAACGTGACTGACTTTGGCAGTTTTTCTGAATAATTTATATTTACAACTCCGAAACCATGAAGAAACTCATTCATAAGCACGTCCACAAATTGCCATAATAACCACGTTATTTATTTATTTATTTATTTATTTATTTATTTATTTATTTATTTATTTATTTATTTATTTATTTATTTATTTATTTATTTATTTATGTAATAGATAGTCAACGAGTTGTCTATCTTACTTATACTACGGCATGTTTGGCTCAAACGGATCTTTTTCAATTGTTGTGCAATTTGTTGCATGCAAATTGAGTGCTGAGCGTAATATAGGTCACACCCCTAAGAAAGAGTGGGTTATGGCTCCATATAACCAACCGAAATCAAGGCCTCTGATTGGCCAAGTCGGTCTAGCCGTAGTATAATTGTTTATTATTGCCACCTCACATTGTATAATCGTCCTATCTACAATTTTATGACTGTCCTAGGCATAGAACTTGTCGAACAGCGCTATTTTTGCGGCTTCTTTTTATCCAGCATTACAATGTTGTTGTCTGATACTTTTGGATTATAAATCAAATTTATGGTAATAAAGGAAAATTAAATTATTGGTGTCTGTTGGACGTACCAGTTGATGAACAATTGAGTAGAGACTTGACCTGGATTGCAACAATAAATAATTAATGTCCCCTACACATTAGGCAATCCTCTGAAGTCATATTTATTTCTACCGATAGTCAAGTCCTTTTTGAATATTAGATTGTATACAGCTCTCCGTGGACTGATTGTTGTTTCATTTCTGTATATGTTTCATTACAAATATTTTACAGTCAAACTGCGAGAAATAGTCAGTCATAGCTTCACTGCTGTACATGTACATGTACGTATACGTGTACGTGTACATGTGTGTGTATGTGTATGTGTGTGTGTGTGTGTGTGTGTGTGTGTAACAAAGTCAAACTGCGAGAAGTAATCAATCGTAGTTTTACTTAGAACATCACGTGTTTTATAGTAAATGTTTTACAGTCAAACTCCAATTTGTAGTTCACGTAGTTGGAATACTTTATCTTAATATCACGTCTGTAGCGTTTCATTTTACTGTCAAACTGCGAGTATGTTACCCAATTCTCACGGTAAGAAAAAAGACCACGTATAATTAGATGCTAGAAATAAGTGAATGCCTGCGTCATCCGTTACCTTCCCTATTGATAACACTATCTGGGGTCGTGATTTATTATACCACACAGACTATGGCATTGAACTAGATAATCTCATTATAAGATGATTGTATTTATTTATTTATTTATTTATTTATTTATTTATTTATTTATTTATTTATTTATTTATTTATTTATTTATTTATTTATTTATTTATTTATTTATTTATTTATTTATTTATTTATTTATTTATTTATTTATTTATTTATGTGGTGTGAAGTACCTGGCTGCCATATAGACGGATAATTTATCAATAAATACATAAAACAGATAAGTTGTCTTTTTAATAGTGAAAACTACTCTTCATCAAATCCAAACTGTTGAACAACATATTTCAGGACAATAACTTTACTGTGATAATGGATTTGTTTTGCTTTCCTGCCAGTATGCATCTAATCTATGCATATCCATTCAAAGAACATTTTACCTATGCTAAATCAGCATAGGTTATGAACATACATTCTATGGCTGTACTTCCATCATTTGCAACGAGTACTCCACCCATAAGTCGTACATTTGGATCCAAGGGTTAAATGTGAAGTGATTATGTACGTGTATACCGGATGATGTGATGGTAGATACTAAATTTTGACTACGATATTCTTGAATTTGAATCTTCCCAATAAAGAGATCAATCCGAGATGATATGGCTTCACGTTTTCTTAAACCATGTCTTCGAATGTCTCGAATGCAAGGACAGAGTTTAGACGGTGATAACTGATCGATAAAAATATCGTGAATGTATTCAAACGACAGACATTTCAGAAACTGATAGAAACAGATTTGTCTTCGTTGTATGACAACAGCATTGTATAATTGCTACAATGGAAAGCCTACGCTGAAGCTCAGTGTCTGAGCCCATGGAGAACAGCCTTTCATTTCGGTAACAGCTGAAGGTAAAAACAATTTAAGAATGATAAATTGCTCGGCTTTCAGTGTGTAAACCAAAGTGTTTTAAATAACAGTAGGAGATTTGATTGTTGGTATTATGTCGCCAGTATCGTGCAAAGCGTGTTCTGCTATAGTCATGATAGTGGAAGTGAACAGTGAATGTAAACTATATTCATTTTAAAAGCACGATAATGTGTTACATGTTGTCACGCACGCACGCACGCACGCACTCACTCACTCACTCACTCACTCACTCACTCACTCACCCACCCACCCACCCACCCACCCACTCACTCACTCACTCACTCACTCACCCACTCACTCACTCACTCACTCACGCACGCACGTACCCACGCATGCATGCACTCACGCAAGAACGCACTCAAGCACGCACGCGCGATTCATCAAATGCTCAGTGCATTCGTAAATGTCAAAGAACTTTCGATATAATACCTTAGTTATGCACCGCTTTTATACATTTAATGAACAGCTTAGGCATTATGCATCTATTAATTGATGCCACTAGTTGTTTATGCCAGTAGACGGCGATTTTAGTTGACGATGACAGATTGGCGAACGTCCGTGTTATTAACGTTCTTTCAGATATATTAAGGGAACGATCCATCAGTAGTTACAGTATGGCATGGCCACAGACGCTGTATGTTGTAGTGCATCCACATAAATAGTCCATACACATGTTAGCGATAACATTTTCGAGGGTATCGCGACCCTTTGAACTTGACGTAAATGGAGGTGACATTCACCTTAAGGGTTATTAACTAGTAATAAAATGTCAAAACGTGATTTACCTAGCTGATTTAATTAGCGCTAAACCTGTGTAGAATATACAACAATGGAAGGGTGCGTGAACACGTCTAATTAACTTTTGTACATGTATAAACATATGGAAATGAAATGTACAGTATTGTTTCCAATATATGATCGATCACCACCAAAACATTAGATATTGTGAGATTTGTAGATAGACAAATATTGCATGTCTGATGTTATGACCATTGCTATAGTTATGTCAGCTATACGCTACAACGGATCAGCCAATGCGCATACAGGTAGTATCGGGTCGCCAACTGTCAGCCAATAAACTTGCTGGTAACATAGGTTGTTGGGTTGTCAACTCTCAGACCCTAAACCCATCGGTTTGTCACGTGTAAGCCAGTAAACGCATATTTAGCATTAGGTTGTCAAGTGCATTCGAAAACTATATTGTGAGCGTCGGATTGTTGAATGTCACCAAATAAGTTTGCATATGGCATCGGGTTGTCAACTGTAAGCCCTTAAACTTGTAGGTAACATAAGGTTGTCAACCGTAATAAGCCTATACAAGTATGGGGTTGTCAAATGTTAATCGATAACATCGGGTCAACAAGTGGCCACCAATGAACATAAAGGTAACTTGGGGCTGTGAGCTGTCAGCCAATTCAATGAGCACATAAGCTTAAGTAGCATCGAGTTCTCAACTCTCAATAACACACATAACATGTAAACAAAACTCTAAGACATCTAAAGGTTACATGTATATTTACTGACTAGATTAAATCACACTAACTTGAAAAGCCGGGATTGAAGTTCGGCACTTCAAAGGTAATGCAATCAACTTCCGCAACGAACCGTCGATAACAAAAATGACATGATAGCTTATTTGAAAGACAAAAATATCATGAGACTTGATCTATTTACTTAAGTTTTGTTTTTATCATGCATACATCTATGACTTACTAATGTAGAATCTATGTACTAGTTAGCATGTCTGCGTTCACATTTTGTAGACAACCATAATAGAAAAATAGCAGTCTAAGTACGAATTTGACTTCTCCAATTACAATCCACGGAAAGCTGCCTTGTAAGTATTTGTGAAAGGCAAACAATGTAACATGTTATACGTCTGTACAATCTATTTGAAATATAGACGGGGGAAAATTATAACATAATATGCTTTCAAATGACTTACTTCTTTGATATCTGAGTTTTCCAAGTAGAAGAATTGTATAGTTGTGAGAGAGATTAATTTTATATACTACGATATATATAACGCAAAGATGACTTGCAGGAAACAATCGTCATGATAAACTTAAACTTTATATGACTAATAGTGTGTGTGTGTGTGTGTGTGTGTGTGTGTGTGTGTGTGTGTGTGTGTGTGTGTGTGTAACATAAATGCGTGTGCGTGTTTCTTTTTTACCGTGTTCAACCGTCTACTGATTGTTGTACGTATGTACCAAACGAGGTACCTAATTTACACACCGCCATGCTTTCCATGTGTTATAGCAGGTATGCCATGCTTTCCACGTACTTTATCATAGCAGCTGTGCCATTCTTTCCACGTGTTAGAGCAACTAATTTTACACATCGCTCTTTGCTTTATATATTGACGGAATGGAATGTCTTGGTAAACTGGAAATGATTGTGTAACAGTGGCCAAATGCTTTCCATGTATTACGTTGTCATGGTAAAACGTTCAGGTGGCTGTTGCCGTGGTTACAGTAGTGAGAAAATTGAAAACCTGTGTCCTGTGACGTCACCGCATCTCTAATGAAAGCTTTTCATGGAAGGGGTATGTTTGTCAGATATGGATTGATGTAGATAATAGCAAGTGATTGAGAAAACGTACAGTGTTGTGAATATTAAACACCTAACCAGACAAACCTGACACTAGCTTTTTCATGAATGGGAATACATTACAGAAAAAAATGTGAACTGAAAGTTCTCATAATTTTGAAAAGTAGAGGATAATTTTTCCTATATTTTAAATGGTGATGTAAGATAGGAAAATACAATATACAGTATCAACACACAAGAAACGTGAGAGTGACTAGATATCATGATAACAAGATATAAAATATCCTATTAGTAACAAATCAATAACTTTGTGGTATTTAGTCACCACATGGGGTGTGGTTAACCATGCGAAAGTAAAACAGAGTAATAAGTAGTTGCTTTACATTTCTTTCAAAGCTATGTACATCGATGAAAGCCCATGGTAATAATTTACATGCAGGAGATTATGTTACAAAGAGCTGTCCATCAATTGTAGTTCACGAACACAAAATGTCATTACCGTAATAGCCAAAGTTCTCTCTTTCTGTTGATAGCCTATGTCATCGTAAAATATTGTATACCCAACACAATTAACATTTAATATTACAATAATTGCTGTTATCCAGGAGAGAGAGAGAGAGAGAGAGAGAGAGAGAGAGAGAGAGAGAGAGAGAGAGAGAGAGAGAGAGAGAGAGAGAGAGAGAGAGAGAGAGAGAGAGGGGAGGGAGTGAGTGAGTGAGAGAGACTATGTGTATGTGTATGTGTTTGACATTCATTATGATATATATTAATAAACTAATAAACTAAATACGTATACACAACATAGTCGAAACACATTTATCGAAGGTGGATACCTAACCATAGACTAGTAAGAAGACAATTATGTGAGTACTGCATATCATCGTGACTACAAAATAGTCTTAGTGGGAAGAAGTCAATTAGGTTACTATGCTAACGATGTTCCAACAAGATAGTTAAAAAACTAACCATTGCACTCATTGTAAATATCAAAATTTGATCCCTGTCAGAGACCCTATCAAGTGTATAACCTTTTGCTAATGGTGATAAATTGTGAGTGTATTCTGCATATGGAATGTAAACCTGTTACATAATAAATTGATGTTTAGTAGTTATTCCAAGGGATGTCTAGATATCAAATTATTCAATGTAAGATGATCTCATCCCTGACATGCAAAATTAGGTACACAAATGTGATTTTTTGGTCTTGATATGCCATTGCATATTTTAGGAAAATATCGTAAACCCAGAAACTACTGCTAAGTAAACAAAGTAGTTGATTGGCAATAAGGGATGTCTGTAGGGTATCGAAAGATGTTACACCAAAGATGAAAAGATGATCTGATCAATGTTATGCAATGTATAGAGAGGAAATGTGACCTTAAAATTGGGATATATTAAAGTAATTAGTCCTACAACACCTTTAGCGCTACTTTTACCGTTTAGAGAATAGCAATAGATACGATAGACTCTTGCGAAGTGGTGTTTTGTTAAGTAGTGACATTTTAGTCTCCCGAAGTGGGGGTGGGGGTGGGGTGGTGTTGGGGGGTGGGCTATTACAATTGGCTCCGCCCGTTTATAATACGTCATTTCTCTGACATGCAGTATTCTATTTCATTGAAACCTGGTACAATGGTGATATATCATATGAAACATATGCACGTCACTTTGTTTCGCGACATATGCAACTATCTGACCGAATGTTCGACTTATTTGTAGTTTAAAATCAATATTTACTGTATAAATCAAAAACTGCAATATGTAGACTCCATTCAAGTGTCTATTCCCCATATTATCAGGTGCAAGCTTTATTGTAAGACCCTGCCCTTTGACCTTAGCACTGACCTTCAGGATCTATTAAATTACCACAATGAAGCTAGTTCTTGCATATTGTAGACACTGTGTATTTTACATGTATATAAGATCTTCGGCACAGATATTATAGCATTTAGGCAATGGAACACACAAACATTACTTTTGCTGCTCGATTAAATTGTTTCACCGAATGGCAGCCGTATTTGGTGTAAAATTCAAGGATTTGTGCGACAACTCCTGAACCATAAGACACGGAGACTTCATTGAAGTATCCACTCATATGGTGTGAGCTGGTACCCTCTGTCTTGACCTGCATAGAAAATCACTCAATGACAGCCATAATTGTTGTACAAATAATTTTTTGACTGTGTATCTCACAAACTGTAATACATAGAGTCTACTCCTATTTTCTTGTATCAAGACCATGACATTTGCCATGATCTTGACCTTCAAGGTCATTTGGCAAAGTCAAGCCATTTCTTGCAATTGTGCTATTTGTACACCCTGTGATATGTCAGTGATCAATTCATATGTTGTCCAAAGTTGATAGAGAACAGGGGACAAACAAACAATCGTCATATTGCTGCTTATATCACTACCTATACTCACTATGATAGTTAATAAACGTTCCTAATATTTCGTCTGTCATCCAGTTACTGTTTTCGCATGGATTCAGTCACCATTCGACTTCCCGAGAGTCAAGATGTAGTGTATTCCAAACTCATTACCACTCAGACAATTGTGTCTAATGGAATGTGTTGTGATAAGGAATCATCCAGCTGTGCAGGCAGATTCCTGTAGAATGTAGCACAGACTACTATAATAGATTTGATGTTCTACATAGCCATCCATTGCCAGATCCTCTGCACTGATTGATATGTCATATTTCCCTTCACGCATGATGATATAATGTAGCTGTGTTACATTTGTTACTAGGCCTAATAAAACAAATTGTGTGGTTCCGATAACGCTCAATTTCAGAATAGATGGTGTAGATAGATTTTTTATTTTATTTCTTTATATGTATATTTTTTTCATATGTGAGTGTCTTGTTCAGGTAGTTATGTTTTCCGTTGTTTTCCATATGGTCTCTGTCATTACAGATTGGAAGAACAGTTTTATATTGTCTTTTTAAGTTGATGTCAGTTTCCGCATTCACTATTTCTTGCGAGACTTCACAGTTTTCGCAATTTTTTTGTTTTATTATTATTTTCTCGAATACGTAAGAAAAGGTTAGGGTCGGCGTGAAAAACTAGGTGGGGTTGGGGAACCGGAAGCAAGCAATTTTATTTTAGGCCTAACTACATTTTGTATATAGATATGGCCATCATTCCAAATATATGTTTGCCAGATGAGACCTGGTGAATTAATAATGTACGGAATCGCAAATTTGTTATTTTACAGCTAAAATGATGTAGGCGTGGTGTTTCACTCATGGGACATTACGTTTTTGACACTGAGCTAGACATATTTCAACTCTACACTAACAATAACAGACACAATAAACACAGCAGGGACCTTTGCCCAATCACATTGAACACTGGTAAGCATTGCTGCAGTGGAAACAGGCTTCTAATGAAAACGTTAAATTACACATGGACTTGATGATTTTAATGGCTGCAAATGTATATTTTCTAACTGATAATCAACATTTCAAGTTGACTACTTCTACATCCCCATTGTGTACAGCACCTAATAGTATGTAATTGTTTCTTTTGCATTAGAAGTTGTCTGAGGGTGTGTATTAAACGTCATGTCACATGAGTGAAACACCAGGCAAACACCATTCTAGCTTTGGAAAATATATATGCATTGTTACATTGCAATTGCTGAGTCCATGGTGCGTGACGATTTCTGAATAAATGGGATACGAAATCTGAAAAATATTCATGATTGTACGACCATTGCGGAATATTTTACACGGGACCACAGTAAACGTGAAATATACAGTGATACACAATCGTCACTGAATAGTTATACAGGGATACACGATCGTCACTGAATAGTCACGTTAGAAAACCTGGAAAGATATAGGAATACACAATCGTCGCTGGATGATTAGGTTAGAAAACCTGGAAATATACATGGATACACTGTCGTCGGTATACAGTTAGGTTAGACAACCTGGAATGTATTGAGATGAATGATCGTTGGTAAATGGCTTAGAAGACCTGGAAAATATACACAGACACAAGATCATGGCTGGATACTTAGGTTAAAAAACCTGGAAATATAGAGTGATACACGATCGTCGCTGAATAGTTCGGTTAAAAAAACCATAAAATGTTGCCCCCCGGGGGGGGGGGGGGCAAGAGCACACGATTGTCCGTGAATATATAGCTTTAATGTTAGAAAACATGGAAGTATTACAAGAAACACCATCGTAGCTTATAATTATAGACAACATTGAAATATACAGGGCCGGGGTACACATTCGTCACTGAGTACTTGCTCCTTGAAACCTTGGAAATATACATAGTTACACGATCATTTTCAAATACTTTACATAGTACTAGTCATCAAGTGTACGTATTTGATGTACGAGGGTTGTTGATAAACACCATTGGTATGAATTTTCCGGTGTTAAATCATTGAGATTACGGTTGACCCAATCCTAGTTATTGCATCAATGTAAACTGAATCTCCTGGACAACTAGTTCTCTTTAATCACACTATGAAGACACATAAACCTTTGCTCCGCAAGATTTCACCTCATAATAGCGTACTTCTTGTATACTTTGCGGCTTAGATATTTATTGCACAGCTGTGAAAACTATATGCCGCCAGTGAATCTTGCAGACAATGGGTTTATCTCCAAAGTGTAAAAACAGAATATATATGATGATGAATCTATATTTTCTAAACATTTTTTAGTAACATAGATTTTCACTCTTTAAATCGACGATTTTTTCGTTTTCTGGCATATTAAATTCTAATCTGTGGTTCTCAAATCGACATAAAGTCAATGTCACGTTCACAGTAATTTACCGTTGGTGTTAACTAGCTTTCATTGCAGTAACCTTGTTTTAAATACACGATTCATTAAATGATAAATCAATTTTTGGTTCTGAGTTATTTTATGGATAAAATAGGAAATGAAACAATCCAAGCAATAAACGGTAATATACGTCTTTGATTACTCGGACTACTATTATATATGGTATATCGTAAACAGTTGGGGTACCAGCGTTAGTCTTGAGTTTATGTATAGTGCAATTGTGCAATCTTTTGTACAGCGTCTGTATTGTAAGTTACAAAGACATGTCAAAACTGCAAAACGCCTGTGATGTTACTCAGTGAAGGTATTTCTAAATATGAGTTATAGCTTGCGAGTTGTGAATATCAAGGACTCCGACTTTGTCAAAGGAATTCTAATCCGTTTGGCGACGTTATTGTAAAGAGATAGTCTATGTAAACATTATAATTAATGATGTCAATAAACTTGATAGTTCAGTACCATCCATGATATGGTGTTTAACTGTATAACTAATTCGCCATGGGGAACTAATAGGTTGTTTCCAACCCGAATCGTTTACTCAACCAACACTGCTTCATATTAAAAGTTTTACTCAACTCAAGTTTGTAGCTTCAACGTTTTCCGACATCAACTATCCTATTCTAAAGCGTGATCTTTGCCACTCCACTGGCAGATTAACAGTGTCATAAGTTCAATATTTCTCCCTCGATGATTATTTGTAGAGTGCACAGCTCATAAAGTATGTATACGTATAGGACGCTAGAGATGACGTATCCTAATCATGGATGACAGTGATTCATTAGATCTCACTCAGTGGTAAACCATTATTCAAGACTGTTATTTTCAATCTATGATGTTTGGTACCCTTGGCAATCCACACTGTTCCAAACTAATGAAGTTCACAAAGAATCCCCTATAACCAATTTTCAGTATAACACATGTAGATCATATAACACTGTTCTAAGATTCATTTGGGATTACTGTTAATAAATGTTTACTCTAGATGTGAGAAATAATATATTTCTTATATATGACAATTGTGTTTATACTTTGTTATGTCAGTAAATACTAAGCCGTGAAATAGCAGTAACGATGTTACCTCAAAAAAAATGGTTTAATGCAATATTAATGTTTGTAATCAACCGAGTTCACTAAAATATACGTTCCACTTGAACGTTATTAATTGAAAATCATTTATTTGGTATTGAGTGATCCCAAAGCAGTTTAATAAAAACAAACCCACATCAAAATATGTAAATTAACCCTTCATAGCTTGAATAGCCATATTAACCACGCAGTCTCTATATCACAGACTGTGCATAACTCTATTTTATGAATGCTGATATTTTATGTTCGCTGTTTTTGTTTGTGTTGCAGAATGATTACTATACATTTATCATAATTATCTATTTTCCCAGGGTATAGTTTGTAATCCCCTAGCATTGTTATACGTTTGTATTTTCTACCATAATTCACCGTGACGTTATGCATGTAAAACTCGCGCACAGCTGGGTTAACCTAAGTAAATAAAGTCTCCGCAGGCAATCTTTACATAATCGCATTTGTTGAACACCTACTCAGGTGACTAGATACTGTAGATTTCAATCACTGATGTCTTACATGTTCAATACAACAAGCCTCTACGGGACAATTCATCAAATGCCAGATAATTCTACTGATTAATTTGCTTTAAGTGTTTCCAATTGGTCTTGTGATATTGCATATCACGACATGTACGTCAGTGTAATTTCTTTACTACCATTCTGAATGCAAAATTGTTGTTGTTGTTGTTGTTGTTGTTGTTGTTGTTGTTGTTATGATGTAAATTTAGCTGCTTCTGTTGTGTTTTCTCTCCTCAACATGTAATACAAATCATATTGTGTATATCGTCAGCGATCTGCCATGGTATAATTAATCCATTTTTACATGTATATGTTGTGATGCCATGCTTGGTGCTGTTTGTCTTTAAATGTAAATGTCCTACAAAAACTGGTTTCAGTGAACACTCAATAGCGCGGTCGAAATAACGATGAGGAGTGTTTCCTACCAATGAAATTGGATATAATGATAGAATATTGATGTTATTACACTTCGTTCCGCTTGACGATCAGTCAGAGTTCCCCCCATGAGATTATCCTAGCAAAGTACTTGAGACATTTTGCTTTTCGAGATATTCTGTCAATCTATATGATTAAGCCTACTAAAGGAAAAAAAAACGGTCATACAGGTCAGAACATTGAGAACAACAGAATTCTCTCCAGCTATCGTATAAAATTGACGAATACAGTTACACTGCTTAGAACTGCACTGGGATGTAGCAAACAGGGTTATCAATTCCATAGTAAATATACTTAGTGCCGTACTGGGGTGTTATCTTTCAAGTCCAAAGTTACAATGCTTAGTACTATGCTAGGATATATCCATAAAGTATATCAAGTCCAATGTTACAATGCTAAGTACTATACTAGATATGTCAATAAGGTCTATCAAGTCCAAAGTCTGTGTGTATATATATATATATATATATATATATATATATATATATATATATATATATATATATATATATATATATATATATATATATATATATGAAGACAAGACGCTTAGAATGTATGGTATAATGATAATCGTTACAAATGTTAACGTTAACGTTAAGTAGTGACTGATTGGCATATGATCGAGTAACCGAATTCTGACATTGTACAAGTTAAGAGCACTTTTCGACATTGTGACATGGTCATTCACAATGTTCACGGTCACTTGTGATGGGTAATTGAAGCATTTAAGTATTTATCAACGTACTGCAGACATCAATTTAGTTGTTCTCGTAGGTAAATCTTTTCAACGTTACAAAATTGACATTATTTATTCACAACGCATCTTGTGACTTTTTTTTTTATTATTCATACCACGATTGTCCAAATATCCAAACCTGACTTTGCCTTAGCTTTAATACGACCCCAAACCTTGCTGATAAAGATATTTTAAAGATAGTTTCGCATGGGATACCTTTTTCGATAACTCTAAGACACAATTTGCTAACATTCCTTTAGAAATTGGATATTGATTGGTTTTTATGTTATCAGTGTTTTTGATATCCCGTCAAAACATGGCCATGGTGTCGAATGTAAGAAATCCTTTAGTACAAATTGTGTTTTATTATCATTCATGACTTACGATACCATGACGACGTGTAATTTAAGTAAGAATTGTGCATATTTTAATTTCGTAGGATAGCATTGTTTAGATTGTGTATCTGCTCTGAATGAGTCAACAGTACATGAGTAAAGCAATGACTCTAATTAATCTTCGACTGGTTTCGCACCCCGGCGACCTTTTACAAGAAGTTGGACTCGATTTCTGATTTGTATGGTATATCATAACATTCGAATTTGGTTTGCAATATACTCAAAACAGATTTATCCTTTTAATATTCAAGACTCGTAACTGAAATAAGAGGTATATGTTCTTATTATCACCAAGTGTGGTATGTGTGCTGCCTTTCTAAAGGTATGTGAGTACTTTATATATACATATGAATTATTTATTCCAAATTTACAAACCTATAGCAGGTTTACGATGTAGGTGTGCTAATGAAAATGAATGTTAAGAGTTGTAAAGTTGGAAATAAAAACTGGAATTCCGTTGATGAGAATGTATCCTATTTATGTAAAATCTAAATGACGTTATATTATTTGTATCAGCGTCGTGGTAATATCGACAGTGGCCATAGAATACAAAATATGCAAACTAGGTGAGTAAATCAACTTAAATAACAGAGATCAATATACAGTGATCTGACGGCTTTGGAATTGAAATTAGAGGCTGCATATTTCATACCAAACAAATGAATTATTCAACCGATAACTTGTAAATTTGCTATTTAATATGTACCGATTCAGGCATGCTTGACATACAAGAACTATTTTGGGTAAATATTGGGGCGATGACGTAAATGTTCAGCTATGCTCATGAATTTCATTTTTAATTGACGCATTTCATCAATGCCCATGTACACGTTTCGTTATACTCGCTTAAAAACATTTAGGACTTTGACGTAGACATGAATTGGGATATTTACCAGTAACGGATTGAATACAGCATCCAAGACGAAATTTATTTGCGGCAAAGAATATCGGGGGAAATTAAGTCCCTGTCTCCTATTCCCCACCAGGCGTACATATTTGTGTATGGGTGTTTGCATGGATGAGTGGGCTTGGTAACGGCATCTGAACAACGACGAGGTTTCTTACTATATCAAATATCACGAAATCAAAATACGCGAAGAAATAACAAAAAAATCGGCACTAAATTAATTTGATAAATTTGAATTTAGCACATTGACGTATTGTGTGTACGCATGTTTTCAAGTTCGATATTCTTTCTAAAGACTACTATGTGACACTACTATTAAAGTGTCCAAACTAATGCATACAGACTAACTAGAAAAAGCCCGCACGAGTGCGAAACTAGTCGAAGATTCAAGCATATTTAATGTTCCAGTCATTTACTGCTAAACTAACAAGTGCTATACAGTCAACGGCCTATGTAATGTACTTATCACAGCAAACTAGGTTAGTTGCATCATGAAGGACACCATGATAATGACTCCAGAGGTGATTTCAATGTTATCTGTATCATGCAAAAAAATATGACACGGGGTCATACCAATCTCGGTTCGAGATCCTTACTTGTCACAAACCATTTTAGGTGACTAATTTACTGCTAGAAGCCTGACGTAGCAGATGATAATGTTCTACTTCACAAAGTTTAATGATTGATGTTAAGAGGACCATTCTATCCTTCCGCTGACAGCTCCAAATGTCTTATTTACTTCAAGTATCATGTGAAAGAAGTTGTATTTGACAGCGGTAGCACGGTACTGATTGAAAGAAAGAACCGTTTACAGTTCTAGTGACTGTGAAAGACAGAACAAAGTAGATTTACAGTTGATGAATGTACGTATATGTAGCTGCACTTGTAAAGAGCCTATAGGCCGGTAAAGATGCAATAATTGCATCTATGGCATATTTCATTGTCATTTATTCCTTTAGTATGGTGATTGACGTTCGAAATGGCAATATACGTCACAATGAGACAGAGATGCATGATGTTTTATCAATTGATTCTGGTATACACATCTTCACATTAGACGTACGAAGACTCTTATAATAGTACTGTAACGCTAGTAAATGATGCACTAAAATGTTAAATGTTACCACAAACGACAATCGAATGTATTCGTCAACAACCCGTGTGTCAATGATGTATTCACTGCCGATGTTGGATAGCTATTTGTCATACAAATGTACGGTAACGTGAGAACCTGTTGTTACCGCGACAGATGCCACTTTTCTACAGATTGACAGACCGTACCACGCGTATGCATATTTTAATGCATATATGTTGTTTTAGGCTGCAAGGTTGTACAAATCAACAGTACTTTTTCCACCCTGATGTAAAGGATATAAACGGGAATGGAATTTGGCCAGAACATGGGTTATTACATGTCCTTAAACGTCGTTAAAACACAGATTTACCAATTCAATCACATATATAATATGCAATTGGATAAGGAATAGCATATTAACTACGTGACGGAATTAACCCCGTCTTTGACAGTTTCAAACCCGTCTTTGATTTCTTCACTTGAAAACTATTTCAGTTAGTCAAAATGTGAAGCTCTTTATTTCACCCCAGTTTCTATTATTATGTGTTTCAGTAAATTGAGTTTGGTCAGTTAGAAGCAAATCATACAAAATCTGTTTCAACTCGCTTTGGTGTGCTATATCCCAAGCGATGAATAAATGAATATATTATCACCATATTATAATCATGTTAATGTGTAAAATGTGAAAATACCACCCACGAATTGTACTATGACACTATTATTTTATTGTCATAACAAGGTATGTTCGTGTTGGTATATTTGATGATTTTTGTCACAGTTTTTATGATAAAATACTTCAAAAGCTACTCATTGCAGTATATAATTTTATATGTGCAGTGAAATTCACACTCGTTTGAGTTTTAGTAGTGGAGGCTGTAAAATTCAAAGTTCAATTCATGTGCTGTAAAGCACACACATTGATGTGACCTTTAGCAGTGGTATAGAAAGTTGGACTGCTCCCGTCAACATGTACAATTTTTATGCTGCATTCCACAGACTTGTGTGTTGGAAATGTTATTGAAATATCACTCTCTTCAAACTTTCACAGATATGGAACGTGAGAAACAAAACAGCTTAAGTCAATAAATAGGAATATGCGTGGATGAATTAGACCCAGCAACCGTTGATGTTTCGTTCTACTTTTCCATGAATGATATTGGTTTTGAACTTTTGTCTAATTTCATCTGTTACGACAAAATTTGGTATCTGGCCAAATGTTTCAGATGGAGTTCTTTGCTTCAATTGTTTATTTCGGAAACATTAAATATTAGTGTATAGCCATAATTCTGAGTAGCAAATAACGTCTGAAAAGTTACACGAAATGTATTGTGGTGTTTCGTTGCATCATATGTATATTCAAAGTGGCGTTTTCTTTATTCGTATGTGCCTCTTGATAGTTTAGTTTAGTTGAAACCTTAGCCTAGTAACATACACACGAAACAGTACAGGGTTGAAAATAACGTGTTATTCAATTACTAGACGGTAGGACACTGACATTAAATCGCCAAGATCTATTAGAGTTTGCAACGGAAATATTGCAAAATATAAATGTATAACATGTATGTATGCATTTCTGATACCTGCTTATGAACAAAAACTAAGTCCGCAAAACCAGTAAATAGATCTGTCCATTGCTGGTCTGACTATTCGGTCTGACTATTTATGTGTCTCCAAGGCTGCCTAGATTCCACTGATTTGTCAGTATTCAAGGAATCATCTTCGGATGTCAACGAGTACACATATGTGGTAACAGATTACATAAACTTCTGCAAAGAATCTTACATTCCAATAGAGTTGGTTCGCATTATCCCAATTAGAAGGCATGGTTCAACAGAGATGTTCGCGTAAAACTAAAAGTCCGAAGCCTTCAATGCGATTGATTGCATGTAATTATAAAAAGGCACGATATGAGCTAAATAAAGCAATACAATCTGCTAAACGACGATATCGCGGAAAACTTGAAGACCAGTTCGAAGAAAATGACTCGCGACGTTTGTGGCTGGGGTTAGAAGCAGTTACATCCTACAAAAGCAAATCAAATCAAATAGTCGACAGCGATGTTAACCTTCCTGGTCGTCTAAACGATTTCTATGCTCGCTTTGACGAGAAGAACTTAGGCCCCCCTATTGCCTTGATACTGATAACATAGAATCACCTTTTACTACCATTGAGTCTGATGTACGTAAGTGTTTTGTGAGTCTAAATGAACGCAAAGCGCCAGGTCCATCTCATATTCCGTCTGCAGCCCTTCGTCATTGAGCTGACCAGCTGTCAAGCGCATTTACGGACATATTCAATACCTCTGTATTGTGTCACCGTGTTTCAAGAAATCTACTATAATTCCTGTGCCAAAAAATCCCCAGTCACGTCAAGTGTCTGAATGACTATAGACCGGTTGCACTTACATCTGTTATCATGAAATGCTTCGAACGTCTAATCGTAAATTTAATCAATTGGTGCAGTTCGAACAATCTTGAACTCAATGCAAACAAGTTATTATCGATTTTCGAAAGGTTGGTATCACACATACCCCGATCGATATTCATGGTAGAGCAGTTGAAATTGTCACTATTTTCAATTTCCTGGGTATTCAACTTTCACACCGCCAGTCTTGGTAAACAAATACTGAACACCTTGTAAAGAAAGCACAAGAGCGTCATTTATTTTCTCAGACGTTAGAAGAAAATTTAATTTGGAATGAGTCGTCTTTTAGTCAATTTTTTACCGCACTGTCATGGAGTATTTTAAAATATGCCATCACCATCTGGTTTACCAACATCACCAACGATGAGGTGAATGCACCTGAGAGAGTCGTACGAACAGCACAGAGAATCATCGGTACAGAATTACCATCCTTACAATCAATCTATCATTCCAGATCCATTCGTAAATCTACATCAATCATTAAGGATTTCAGTCATCCGGCACATTCATTTTTGAACTGTTACCCTCAGGTAGGCGGTACAGATGTATTAAAACGAAATCAGAACGTGTTAGGACGAGCTTTTATCCATCTGCGATTCACATTTTAAACCAGTCCTAGGATCGTTTACCATTTATTTTAGTGCTATGTTTGTCTAAGCATTGTATCTTTTTAGCATCGTGTGTGTTTTGAATAGTTTGATGTGTTACATCAATTTTATCTTTTGCTTTTACTTTTCACTGACATTTTCTGTGCTACATTTTATTCAATTGTTGTTTTATTTCCAATCTTTGGTTTTTAATTTTATCCACCTCTTTTTATGAGTGCACATAGAAAGTCAATTTCCAATGCACGTTTCTGCAAATGGCAATAAAGTTATATTATGTATGTATGTATGTATGTATGTATGTGTGTGTGTGTGTGTGTGTGTGTGTGTGTGTGTGTGTGTGTGTGTGTGTGTGTGTATGTATGTGGAACAAATGTTGCAAAGATAACCTTTTATTGCGCCAGTATTGCACAGAATAATGCGGATTAAGTTAAAACTCAAATATGTCGTATGTTATTTATTAGAGAGCAATTGTACCATATGTTCACTGTGGTAAAACTTGTTACTCAGCTCTAACCTTCTAGCTGTAACACGGACGCACATCTACATTTGTCGTCTCAAATGTAACGTTTCCCCAATTTCAATAGTAAACGTCATTTTTATATTGGTCAACAGAACTTATTAAACCCATCACAACGTGTATCAGAACTATCATATCTCCGCTCTTTGTACAACTATTAAATTGAAAAACTTAATGGATACTTTGTATGTACAATCACAGACCTTGTCATACAATTGTACAATCGCTCTTCTCTACTAATTGTACTTGTGCGCAGTCGTTAGCCGCGGAATCGTCCACCTGGACCAACAGTGGGCCCGGGTCTTCTTTGTTCCGATGCCATTACTTGCCGATGAACAGTCATATGTACCAGTATTGTTCTGACCGAGAAAGGGGTATAGTGATGTTTATAGCATGAGACTGGGAAGTAAACTTGTAGAAGTTCTCAAAAGTTCGATCAGTGGACGACCGGAGAATAAACCATTACATTTTCAGAATGATAAATGTATGAACTGTATGAGTGTTCATTTTTCAATGGACACACGGCAGCGTTGAAGACTGTGTACGGCCAGGAAATGGAATGTTGTATTGGTATTGGTTTATATGGAACGAGTGTGTCATTAAAGTGGAAACACGACCGCCCTTTATTTGTTTTAGTCAACTACAAATGTTAACAAGGAAATTCTTCTTTCGCCACCATTGTCCTGCCACGTCGTAACTTATGACTTTGGCTTTTTACAAAACGATTTGCAGGAGAAGCACGATTGAGGAAAATAAAGAGACATTTGCTGTAAAAGTGTTGCCTAATGATTTACATGACATTTTACTCTCGCTTCAGCAGACAGTTCTAGAAATTCAATTCGACGTGTTTCACAGCCTAAAATATACAATCCAGAGTAGCTACTGAAATCCCTTGTCAGACATGAATGATTTCTTGGCCACTTTACCCATTATTAGTACCCTTAGTTAACTCTCATACAATTCTAATTGAATGAACTCTCAACTTCACCGATTCCAGATTTCACATTCAATAGAAACGTATATGGTGAAGTGGCATTTCAGTTAAATATGAAATAGTTGCATGGCTCACGCAATTCAAATTATTATTTCCAGTTTATTGTACGTGTATATATATGTTTCAGATGCGTGTGACATTACTCTGAACTTTTCTTCTATTTTAACTATGTAAAGATTGACGGAGCAAGACAGTCGAGGCATTTTTATGCAACAAGAGAACTTCGTTCTGGTGTCCCATGCGTACAGTACCATTTTCATAAAGATTACGACGTGCCGCAATTTGTTCGCAACTTATGTTCGCAAAATTCTAGCAAGGTAATCCCCATGTTGCAATTGCAGAAGCATTGTTTGTCCTGAGAAAATATCAAAAGAACCGGCAGTGCAGTAGTTTAGCGATTGAAAACAAATAGACTTTTCTATGGTGTGTGTTTTACCCGTTGTGTAATGATTTCATAATGTATGTTGATTTTTATTAAAGTTTTAGTTATTTTTTTTACGATTGGCGACTAAAAAAGCATTCGCGATATCAATAATCTGTTCTCAACCTGAAAAAATTACTTCGCAAATCTAATCAACCGAATCTCTATCCTGATTCGCAAACACAACAAATAAACACATTCGGGAGCTATGACAGTCTCAGAGCGCAAATCGCATGCAGTACAGGTTTTGTGAAAATGATACTGTATTCTTGTGAGATTTTAGGCCATAAAATGTCGTACAAAGCTACGACTATGCGATACTTATCTATTGCTTGTCTGTAAAAGCAAAATTAAATGTCATCTCTCACGCATTTTCAATAAGTATTCGTTTAACAATTGTAAGCTATAAAAGTGTTCGTTTTGCACAATCATGACCAGTGTCGTAAAGGAACGTTTCTCAGCACTGTGTCTTTAATATCAAGATGTCTTTTTTTATGACAAGTGCCATTATGAATCTATATTTCATTGCTTCTTTCAATATTTTCAATGAGTCGAAGTAGTACATCTAGTGTTTTCGGCCTACGGCTAGAATCATCGACAAGTTATTGCACACCATTGTCAGGAAACTACTACAAAACGAACCTGTCAAAGCTTATCAATATAAGCAGCTTGCGCAAAATTGTCCAAGCGATTAACATCTGACAGGAACATTTATGTAGCTGCTACATATAACAGATGTTGTGTCACGTGTGTTTGTTTACTGTCCGTTTCCATCGCAACGTAACATAGAGCAATTAGTATGCTAGGAAAATCCGAATCGATTGGTATCGGATCATTGCAGCATTGTTTCACCTTATACAAACTGTATTAAGTGACAATTGTTTACATAAATCTCCGTTATATCGATCCCGATTTAAATTTTCGAATGTGAACTGCAGTAGACAAATTACATACAAATATGATTTGCTTAAGTCAACACTTTCCTGAAATTATGTCTGTTTCGTAGCCTTCGGCTTTATTTACCTTCCATAAGGGAAGACAGTATTACAGAGTCGTCTATAATATTAATGTTAATATTACTCCGAATACGATATCTCAAAAAATTATGCCATCAATTCTAATGAAACTTAAGACGTGTGTTTGTTATGCAAATCCCAAGAACCGATTAGAGTTTGATAGACAGCCTATGCATATTGATGACTTGTTTGCATAAATATGGATTTTTTTTGTAATTAGGTGTTGCCTCAAGAGTGCAAGCATCAAACTGAATATACTGGACTTTCATTGGTGATAGTATATCGCATTTGTTCTATATGTTTCGATGTAGCTTATAATGTTTAATGAATCATTCGCCTAATTAATTCCTTTTGGTCATTGGGCAATATCTTAAGAATTCAAGCTTTACACTTTTAAATTCTGTACATCTGTTGTTGATAAAATGCGTACTGTAACTATTGTTGATATTGCTTTTCTTTTGCAATATTATTAGTGTTTACCATTGTGGGGATACATCGTTTATAGTATACAGCTAAGAATGTTATTCAACATGGAGCATATTATAGGGATGACGTCTTCCCACATATGTCCTTTTAAATATGTTCTTAATTGCCTGTAACGAGCGTGTGTTTAGTCATCATTGGTCTTGCAATAGCTAAACATTCCGTATCATATTCCAACAAAGGGTTAAATAAACATTTCCAAATATGCAATTTGGCACATAAGCAACTCCTCCATACAATTTGAAGTTATAGCTATCATTATCTCGATAAAATAACAAACACTTTAACATGCAAAATTTACATTTTTGACATAGAAAAACATTCTTCTTCACCTTAATGACACGTGTTCAGATTGACTCTACTGTACAGATTGAACACGGATTGTATAGACTGACCACTGATCACATATCCTGTCCACATCAGGTGTTTACATCGTGCGACTGCTGTTCTCTAAAAACAAATTTTTGGCTGCGGAAATGATTTAAGCAGACTCAGATAGCGATGATAAATGACATGTATGTATGTATGTATGTATGTATGTATGTATGTATGTATGTATGTATGTATGTATGTATGTATGTATGTATGTGTGTGTGTGTGTGTGTGTGTATGTATGTATGTATGTATGTATGTATGTATGTATGTATGTATGTATGTATTGCCAGGTATAATGCGACCATACAATGTGTTGGATTCATGGGACACACGTCGTCGCTTTACATTGTCTACATTGAAAGACTTCGGTATATTAAAATCAATTAATCACGGCAACACCTATGTTCTCTTGTATATGTCATAAATGTTACAAATATGATAACCCTTCGATGAAATCGAAACCAATTCTCTAATATTTGCACAAGCAAATGGTGGAAGTGGAATCAATATTTTCAATGGCAGTTGTTTTAAAAGTTATCAGGGAAAGGTACAAATAGAAATCGACTGGGTTGTTGACCGATCACGACAACCCGGCATACGTGACAGGAGACAACTTTAATGCTCCGAGCCTCACTCTACGACGTCTAACACTTGAGCAGTATCGTACAACTCTCCATATCACATGCCACAACAAATGTAGAATGACGTCACTCCAGCAACTTCATTGCTAATATAATGCAGCGCCATGTAATTGACAATCACAAACTATGTATTGAATATGCAGTGTCGTAAAAATCTAAGCTAGATCGTTATCATTTCAGTAGTCTAAAAATAAGGGCACTATATGCTAAAGCATTTGGCCATTAAGTGGTTTCATTATATATACAATTTCTTATCTTTACGCTCTGTAATTTCATCCATTTTATGTACAATCGTGTAATCGCTAGATCGTAATACACAATTCCAACGTTTAGAACAATTCTTCTAGGAATGGATAAAACATATTTAAACACAGATATAGTTAGTAAGTCGTTATTGTATAAGGCCGACGGTTTTCCTTAGATGTACAAGATATAAAAGTGTTGTGAAGACACGTTTTTGTGAAAGTGACGTCACAGCACATGTATAAGCAGACCACTAACGATTGGTTTACTCTCCCGCAACACTAGAATAGATGTAACGATATAGCAGCTGCACTACTACTTTGCAAAAAATGCCGATTTTATCATTGGCAACTCGGCATTGGATTGGCGTCATTTGTTTTGAATATTCATACCGTTCCAAAGTTAAAGGACACGAGCATTTACAGTCAAAAGCTGTTCCAGCTCGACTCAATTTGGTAAGGCAATGAAAAATCGATTTTTTTGTAAATGACCAGGAAATCATATTAGAACCTTCAGACTTACGAAGACTACGTGAACGATGGGCACAAGAGAGAATGACATATTAGGCCAACACTATTGTAAACATTTTACTTGAAATATTACCCCTAGATATTACAGGGCCTTGCAATTAAATTTGAACTGTTTTTCTTTGCTACATTTGTTGATGAAAATCATTGCACAAAGTTATATGTATAAGGTACAAAGGGACCTAATATAAACATGGTTCACCTTTTGAAATTGTTTTAACCCCTAAAGTACATATTAATCTCACGTTATGACTATTAATGATTAATGCATAATTAATCATATTATGAGAGATGTTCTGAAGAAGATATACCTTCCAAAACATGACATTTAAGATATCATCTTTTCATAAACGACCTACCACAGACCAATTAGAAAATGCTGCATAATAACTGTGTATTGGTACCTCGATGCAATACCGTAAATGATTTAGGGCAAGGCTTGAAATGTGATGTCGTATCGCATGATCTGTTTTATGACTGCGGAAGACGTTGCCATATATTGACCCCAACGTTATGGTTCACTCTGGGGTCTATACTAAATATCAATAACTGTTTATTGGTCTACAAACTTTTACATATCAAGATTAGATTTCCAACCTTAAAAGTCTGGGTTGTGTAAATTAGAAGAAAAATATTTAATAAACCTATAAACCCGATTTGTCCAGGGTTGTGAAACTCTTTCGTCATTCGAAAACGCTACGGTGTGCTTAATAAACCGATCAATCAAGGTCATTATCAGATAGAGAGCACAAAAGGAAATATATCCTAAACTCAAACAAAACTTGTATACCTTTTAAATGGAAACCAGATCAACCATGGTATTTAATTATGTGTACAACAAGGTTGGTGCCTACGTTATAAATGGTAAAGTAACACTCGGTAATATGTCTATATAAAGAAAGTGTATAATGTTGTTGAAGACCGGAGAGAAAACCGTTCGTAAAGAATCACTCTGGTTGCATAGCAACCACGATCTATAAGAAATCTAGTCTTAGAAACAAAATGTTTTTGGTATCACTGCTACCAGATACTAATTACTTTGGATCTAGTACACTATTCATTGTTGACATCTCATCAGGTAGTCACGGGTATGCCACACAACATGACGTCAGGATACGCGGTCTTACATCTAAACAATCAGTCCTGGTTAACTCCATTCCACGTAATGTCAACATGGATAAGCTACTATTAGTATATAAAATAATATTTTTATCATCATTAGTTTGTAACATATGAACCATGCACACTTACTGCTAAATTAGGACTGTTTGGCTCCCTGTAGAAATGTACACAATACATTTTTTCGAACCCTTGTGTGCACAATTTGATTTTGACATCACGACATGAAACTGTCAAACACAATTCATAGTACGATATAGCTTGACTGCGGATAAGAGTTCTTATTTTAAACAACAAAAGCTGATTTAGCAATAAGGGTATATTACATATACTCGTATAGAGCTATGATTTAGCCTTGCAATGTTAACTTATAGCAAAGAATGACTGTCACTGCGTCATTCGTGACGACGAGGTCACACAATGAGGTCACACGATGTACCATCATAGTGAGTCTCCGTTTGGGGAGGTTCATACATTATTGATGTTTGTACACGGACAGGTGTTTAAAGCACATAGTAGTGACGTCACAGAGTTGATATTCATTTCATGGTGAGAGTATTTTGCTTGTTTGGTTTTCATCAGAAGCATGTCTATTTACCTTGACAAGGCTACTATGTATAGTTTAAGAATAGGAAATGTAAATGTATGTGTATATTATAACACACAATACGAACCCCCATTTGTGCTAGAAAAGGAAATTTCATTATTGGCACATATATCTAACTTTCATATTTGCGTAACAACATCATCATTACTTTTTAATAACATTCCATTGAAGAACATAATTCAATTTAATTCAATTTGATACACTAATGAACACACAGTTATGTCTAATGAACACATTGGCATGCAGTGTTGTACTTTCTGATCATGTTTCGGGTATATTATTGGATGGAATACTAAGAATTCGTCATAGCAAACATCATCCGCAACTATGACCGGGTCTCTGTTGGAAATTGCACAGTACAGCCAATCTTAGTTCAATATGGTTTTATTATTACCATTTGACAAAACGTCAGTAATGTAACACTAGAGGCATTCACCCAAGTACTATATTTAATCACAACCTTAGCACACATCGCCGTACAAACACTATATAACCAGGAAAGGAACTGTTAATGTCATGGTATAGTTACCATGATTCATTCTTTACTTCAAATATAGAACTCGTTTTACTTTATAATTATCCAGTTCATGTGTGATTTATTTGTAAAAAAAAGAATAAAATAAAGTCAGAACGGTTCGAGTTTTTGGTGATTTACAACACGTACGTGTCCGTATGTGAGTCATAAGCGAAGAGAATGAGAAATGGCCGACTTTTAGAATAGTGGTAGTTTATCAAATGTCATTCCTAATGAAAGTCTCACATCGAGTATAATGATGAAGAATATAACGTATTTACCTAATTTACAGAAGTAATCCATTTGAGAAAATCACCTCTATAAGTGTACTAGCACTTCGATTTGTTGCTATCATTTTGATGATAATAATCTTCTATAATTCAAATGATTTTGGGGACATTTTTCAAAGGCAATAACGCTAATAGCTTATGCCTGCACTTACGTCTGCACTGTACGAGCTTCTTATGACGTTCTAATCATGCATAGACAGAGGGTGTCTATAAATGTTTGTAATTATACAGGGGATCAATATGACCATACCTTAATGTACTAACGCTTAAATGCCATACACGGTCAACCATGCTTACTTACTACTTAAAAAATCAATTTAAACAGTATTCAGGAAAGAAAAGGCAGATGTCATGATGTTTTGACTGAATTTGATAGTGTTGAGTAATCCACCACTCTAAGTGATGACACTTTATACGTCACCCTCTGATAACCTTTATAAACATTTCTGTCACTGAGTTTTGTAGGAGCATGTCATGGAATTTGCGTTTGCCAGCGCTATCAAAAAGAACCTTTTAAAAAAAATTAATACAAATGTTTATATTCCAGTTCTCTCATCAAGTTAACTGTGGCCATGTTATGTATTATTGCTTTCATGTATTCATTTCTTATTACCCAAAGAATTAGTTAAAGGACATAGTCGGTTGGTATTGTTTTTTGCTTCGCCAACTTAAGGTTAAAAACTACTTAGACATGTGAGTGTTCAGTTGTAAATCGCAATTTAATCAAAGTAAGAGAACCATTCTAAATTCACATCTACACTCGACAGCACATACACAGACAGGTTGAGGGGTAATTGAACTATTACCCAATCGATTTGATGGATTCTACGATAGACAGCTTAAACCATGTTTAATTGATTTTGGACTTATTCGCTAACGCACGAGTTTACTACATTGCATTTAATATTTTAGTGAATGGCGTAATCCTTTTTTTTTTTTTTTTTTTTTACATCTAAGCGCGCACAGGCCACAGTTGTACATTCACACTGAGTCGCTGAGAGCTCTTATATCGCACTGCTTGTCCGGAATATCTTTACTTCAATTATTGGCAAGCCGTTTCTTAATTTATATTGACGTCCAAGTCTTCAGCATCCGATATCTATCATTTATACGTTTGCCAAAGAGATCAAAAACAATTGCGAAGGTCAGACACCACATATATCCGGTACATAAATCAGCGACTGTCAGTAGACGACGTTCTAATCTTTTCCATCCCATTATGTTGACACCACGGTGTTATTTCACATCCCTATGGTGTTTTATTTTCAACGTAGTCACGTTTTTGCTTTCTTTTCGCATTACACTTAAGATTGTTTGTAAGACCAAATAGTCTTTCTCTTTCTCCAAATATATGACTTAGAAGTGGCCACAGCTATCAAGTATACGTATTAATTTGCCATTCAAGAATGTTTATATAAGTTAGAATACCCCATTCAATTTGTATGAGTGTCTGGTATGTCTCAAAAGAAAATCTTTCGTGTCTAGCAACTGCATTTTAATCGTTAGGACTGAGAGCCTTCAGTACGAGGGAGGAGGCGGGAAGCGCAGTTGGTTGCAAAAAAAAGTGACCCTCCAATTCCACTTTGTAAAATATGGCCTCCCGCAATTTCATATATCTTAAACATGACCCTTCCCCATAGTCAATCCCTCTAGTCAATGTTTTTTTTTAAACAAGAAAGAAAAACAAGAGAATTAAATGCTCTCAAAAGCGGAAAAGGACCCGAATCTGAGATTCTATTGTTAGTACTCTATCCACCGCTGCCACTACATTGATAATTTAATGACATTGCTTGTTTACCACCACCACCACCACCACCACCACCACCACTACTCCTGATACCATGACTTAACGTTTATTCATTGCATGGTTGTCAGCAGCAATTTGGCTGGTATGTTATTATGTTCTTATATTACGGTACAATGGTGACAGCGGTGGGATGTGGCAGTGATGTCAATGGTGGGACTACAAACATCACAAAACCATGCCAAGTCAGATTATGAAATGAGCCAAGTAAAATATGACTGTCCCTCAATTTCATTTTTTTTAAATGTGGCCCTTCCCTAAGAAGCGATTTGTAAAATCTGACCAACCCCCTAATTCCCCCGGCCCTCCCCACTTGTAAACACTGAAGGCTCCCTTATGATATATATATATATATATATATATATATATATATATACATACATATATACATAGTATGTACACACAGACAAACATACATATACTTTTAACATAATGAGGTATACACGATAGTTAGTAATTACATTACTTACCTGACACTGTACAGAACGTCTCCATTTGGAAACAAATGTAGCAGTTTATTACTCGTGGTCACTTTATGAATTGATGCACGTTTCTCGTTGGCAAAGAAAAGATCAGGAAACCAGAGTTTATCTAGCAGTTTTGTGTGTACGGCGACTTTTCCATCATACTCTGTGAATGATAACCTTGGATCGTTCCAACGTTGACGCATAAATATATCCATACTGTAACTCTGAAGAAAAAAATGAATGAACAAAAAGATGAAACTGTTATACTTAGGCCTAAAAAAATTTGGTTCCAGTCACCTGACCCCACCTAGTTTTTTTCACTGCCGACCATAAACTTTTTTTTACGTATTCGAGAAAAAAATACAATAAAATCGCGAAAATTGTGAAGTCTCACGAGAAATAGTGGATAGTGAAATTGACATCAACTTAAAAAGACGATGTAAGCTATAATGGCTGTACATCTGATGGGAAGAAACCAATAACACTGAGACCATATTGAAAACAACGGAAAACCGAACTAGACACTCACACATGACAAAAAGGTCGAATCTCTAAATCTTGCCTATATAGCATACAAAAACAACAGTAGAAGACAACTATGTTTCCACAAATGACATATTGAAATGTCAAATGAAAGCCAGTTAAACCTCGATACAATGCTTTCAAAGATTGTTTCATCAACATTGCGTCATCTTGTCGTCTGACAAGACAAAAATTGACATGAGTCTGGCACGCATACATTGCTACTATATATCTCAGCGGTTTGACCACCATCTGTTTAACATTATGGTAACCTAACGCTATGAATGTGTAGCAATATAAACCATATTTTCATACCTATTTATCAATTCATAAATTCAGAAGTCAAATTCTTGCACACACAACGCACATATATAAATGTACCCATTCGTATTTATTTATTTACTAATATTTATTTATTTATTTATTTATTTATTCATTTATTTATAAACGGCAATGTATCCATTATATGTGTTTTTCATGCAATTTCAAAATACAACAAATACAAATACAGATTTAAAATACAAATATACGTGACAGATGCAGTAATATTGAACACCGAGAGGACCTAATGTCTTATGCAAAGCCTTGAATTTTCCCATTTGCTCGTATTTGGGTACAGAGACATTTGTTCTGTCGAGCCTCTGGTATTACTTGATCTTTGGTACAGTTTTGGTAAAGATCTATACATTGAATATATCAATTAAGAAAAATAATATATTCTTTAGGATGTTCAATTCTGTGACCGAGCTGAAGCTCATAGCCATGAATAACACTCAAAAGTATGTAATGGAAATTTAAGAACTGTAGTTTCAGCTGTGAACCAAACATGGGAGATTCGTTATATATATACACACACGGTAGTTTGTATTGAACAGCGGGAGGGAATTCTTACACATTTTTGAAGGGACAACAAGATTTACAGAGACGAATAAAAGTCAGACCGGCTCAGTTATTTCTAACAGGAAGTCATAGAGGGACTGTGGTCTGACCTTAAAACTCTCCCGAGATTTTTTTGGATAAATATTTGAAAAAAACTGCATAATTTTATGTTTGGTATATTTGTTTTTATTCCACATGTTCATATCGGTTATTTATTTTGTTCGGACGGGAGTTATGTACCCTGGAGTTTTGTATTTAACCCACTCGTCGAGTGCTTAGTTCACTCTCACAAAAGTCACAAATATGACTCTGAGGTGGAGGTCTGAAGTTGGCATTCGTGTCTAACTGTCGAAGTTCAAGGTAGAGTCAATTACTGAAATTACATAGCTACAACTGTCGAAATTTAACATCAATTTGTAAATAGCTCTTTCGAAAACTCGTGTGTGTGTGTGTGTGTGTGTGTGTGTGTGTGTGTGTGTGTGTGTGTGTGTGTGTGTGTGACTGTGACAGTATAAACAGTTACCTGATATATACTTCATTATGTGGCAATGTTAAAAATTACCTTGCATGTTGTACTTGTCTATATTTTATATGAGAAATAAACTGTATTTATTCACATTACGTATTACTAAACACAAAGAGGTTAGATTTCATTTAAATCTTATGCCATGATTACTCTTCATTATCGATTAGCACGTAATAACAAGCTGCGTTTACCTTATCAGGTTTTGTACACATGATTTAAATCGTTTTTTAATTTGTAACAGTAAACCGACACTAATAACTGACTTCTTTTCCTCTCACGTCTTCCTGTAAGCGACTGACCTTGGTAGATATGGTTTAATAAAACAGGTGTGACTCCTTTCTCTGAACGATGGACTTGGTAGATAAATATTTTATAACAAAAACAACATAAAATCAGTCTTCTGTCCATGTGATCGACCTAGATAGATATACCTGTGATTTGGCCTGCCTAGCTCTATTTGAATAAAACGTGATATTATTTGTCTGTGTGTGATCGGTCTTGGTAGAAATGTTTGTATACGCAACTAATGTAAGTGATCCAATCGTTTACACCGCCATATTAATGAACTAAGTAATATAAAAGCTGCACCGGCTCAATATAATTGAAATTGAAAAGATGTAATCTGAGGTGTGTGATCAAATCGCCTTTGTACACCATTAAACGATATTAGCGACCCAAGGTCTAGTGCAGTCAGCTGCCGTGCATTGCACGTTGATGTTTAGTAAGTAAGGTCCCATGTGAATCATTGATAAACTTGAAGGAGACCGTTCAACTTTAATAAATTTAATGCGCTCTCCATTATTTTTTTTATAGATCAAGAACAAGAAAACTGTTTCCCACGTACCTAGCTACCTGCCTAATTAGCTACCTACATAACTGCCTGTCTCAGTGCCTGCCTCCCCCTCTCTCTCTCTCTCTCTCTCTCTCTCTCTCTCTCTCTCTCTCTCTCTCTCTCTCTCTCTCTCTCTCTCTCTCTCTCTCTCTCTCTCTCTCTCTCTCTATTTATCACTCTGTTTTACATCCAATAAATATTGAATCAAATAGTCTTCTGTTTTATAGTCAAACTATTTAGTTTAACCCATGTCAAAATCTGCAGACAATATGGAGCCAAGAAACAGGTTGCTACTTTATCAAAAGACTGATGCCTGTACATTTTTCTCGTTTGCAAACATTTTTTTTCTAAGTACGGACGAGGGGCGTTGTAAATGCATAAATCCTTCCATAATCTAACAAAACCACATTTTATGTTGCGACAGTTAAATTGGATACACTCAGGAGAGCTCATCGTGATAACAGTATAAGAGAGGAAGATGACAATTAGTGAAAGGAAAGGGGAGTGTGGTTTCATTTGTCAATAGTTTAGTAGCTCAGTGTGGAATTTCAGCTTTTCGTTAATCAGTATAAAGTGCATCGTAATAGTGTATACCTGGCTTGGCGCACGTCTTAAATTTCATTGCGAGTGTACAAACAGGCCTAGGTCTGTATTTCAGTTCTTTCAAGACATAAAGCAAGTATGACAAAGACAAGACTCTCAATTCATGTACGAGGAGATTTTAGTTGATTACACTGTAGCAAATGTTTGTGTCATGGTATCTCTGAATGTCGTGATTGAAGTTTTAATTCAGAAATTAGTTTTACAAAGGTAAACATCAACTGCCGCTTGTCACTTTATGTATGCTAAAATTAAGGGAAATGACGGCATATTGTTTTTGCCATTTCCAAGCCTATTCTTTTCCTTACTTTTTCTCGGTTGATGTTGACAACAATAACGGGGGCTTGCATGTTTTTGTGATTAAACTATTTTTGTTATTTTCAAGTACACTGGTGGTGGTGGACGGGGTTGCTGTCGTCACCGTTATGATGTATCCGACCACGTTTGAGTTAATGATCACAATGTATTCCTACAGTTTAATGGTTTGTTTACTACCAAACCAGAGTGACTATAGACGGCACGATATCTTTTACAACTGCCGACATCAGACCACGGACGAACGGAACATGTTACAAACAGGGAAAGTAAACCATTGAAAATAACACTTGGCACAGCATGTTAGAAGTACAGAGACTTGCATTACATTCCATCATTTGATAAGAACAGTTTTATGGCCACTTTATATAATGGTTCAGACTCACAAACAAATGTCCAGTTCCCCAGGCATTTCATGTACATATAAAGAGGCCATAAAACTGTCCTTAGCAAACCATGGTGTGTAATACAAGTCTGTGCTGTGTTCCAACATGCTGTGCCAAGTGTTACTAATCCAATTCCGTTGTTTACTTTCCCTGCTTGTAACAGGTTCTGTTTGTCTACAGTCTGGTGTCAGCAGTTGTACATCTCACACAACGTTTTGTTGTTGGTATAACATAGAACAAAATACAGAGACGGATAGCTTGCAAGCATATAAAATGATACATTTAATCTCACTGTGAACACAAATAAACATCACTGTCGGATGAAACAAGAAAGATTCAAACACAAAACTGTTTATTTGTGTTCACAGTGAGATAAAATGTAACATTTCATGAGCGTGCGCATTATCAGTTTGTGTATTTTTTTGTGTGTAATTCGATGTAATAAAACATCGTGCTGCCGTAACTGTATAGTCTTGCTGGTTAGTAGTATATACCTCGTACACATTGACAATGTGTTAAATTTTAAAAGTAGACATTCGTTTATAGTTGTTTAAGGTGTTGTCTTTTGAAATTGTGCGTTGAATCAGATACTTACCATTGTTGTTTCTTTGACACTATCAATGGTCCCAATGAACATATCACATGTGACATTTACGGGAGGACCTAACAATAACACAGAGAAGAAGATATAATCATTTAGATAGAACAAACATCTGAGTCTGCATCACTGAGCTTCATGACACGAAGCACTAACTTCCAGGTTAACAATGAAAAAAGCATGATAAAGATCTATAATGCTAGCGCTATAAATAGTAATGTGTTTACAAAAACCATCTGTTCAGATCGTATTGCTTTTCATTTAAAATCATACTTCTACCATTCCATTGCCTCATAGTAGGGCATTTAAGGGCAAGGTGTATGTTTAAAGATCACAATATCCAAATAACACGTGGAAATATCTCACATTTTATGGCAACAGAAAATACTTTTATGTCTAACGTCAGGGCATTAAGGGGCAAGGTGTATGTTTATCGATCACAATATCCAAATAACACGTGGAAATATCTCACATTCATGACAACAGAATGTACTTTTATGTCTAACGTCAGGGCATTCAATAGCATGGTGTAACAAAATATCGAATAAACACCTGGATATATATCTTTACATGTGCACATAATAATTTTTGAAATTCCAGTTACGTGCTTAGAGTGGGATTTGTATGCCAGTCGCGTCCAAGGGATTAAAATTTAATAAACGATATTACGATAGAGTTGTCCATTAAAGGTTTAAATAATCATATCGTGCATGTATACTCGGCTTGTAAAGCTTAAAGATGCAAGCTACATAGCGTAGTTCATTCAGGGTCAACAGGTGAACATGTTGGATTCCTCCTATATTCAACATTTATTATAACAACATGTACACCTAGTCGGTATGTCTAAATATCTAAAGTGGCATATTCACTATATCTTGATAAATGAACTTCATTTTACAGAGATGACATTCTTAGATGGCTAGACAGACAGACAGACAGACAGACAGACAGACTGGCGGACGGACGGACGGACGGACGGGCGGGCAGACAGACAGATGAGAATATGTGTTATCTGTCTGTCTGTCTGTCTGTCTGTCTGTCTGTCTGTCTGTCTGTCTGTCTGTCTATTTTTTATCCTTCATTCTAACATTTAAATGGCCATACGTCGTATGTTCGTTTCCACATGTATAAGTCAGTCATTTTGTAGCAATTTACAGCTTAATAGTTGAGTCCATATTTAGGCAGTTAAAACTAATGATTTATTTATTTATTTATTAAGTAGCACATCGTGATCGTTTCCATATACTTAATATATTTAATCTAGGAAGTAAAGCGACGCCAGTGTTATTAATATTATAAGATGTTTATTATTAATGACCATTCTTCATTGCCAGTCAGATATCTAGATATACTCCATCATACACAATGTCACGCTACTACTCCAATTCAATATACAGTAGACAATTATATCCTTAATTGGGTCAATTTAGCAAAAGGTTGAAATGTGTGTTGTTGTTTTTTTGCAAGGTAGGGAAAGGTAACCTATTAATTATAAGTGGTAATCGATATGGCAAATCTAACTCTAATACTTTGTTTTATGCTTCGGTGATTATAGCCAACTTTTGAAGTATATACGAGTTTTGTAATTACTAGTCCAGAGTGGAGCAACTGAAATGTGAGGAACTTAAACTTTACTTTCAGCATGTCTTTAGATATGTACATGCTGTTTTGTCACTGTGAAACGTGCTGAGACTAACATGACAGAAGCAATATGTACACTTAAGTAGAGTATAGCCGAATATAAGCACAGTTTACCACTTGTGAAATAGATGCAAAGAGTGTTATGACTCATGGAATGGCTGTTTATGATGGGAGACATCATGCCAGATATGGCGTAATGACTGATACACGAATTTCGCAAGACATTGATCATACACAAGGTGCTACTTGCTGCATACCCATTGGATAAAACTGTAATATACATGTCACTTACATAAAGGTCTAGATGTGATCTAGGGGCATTCACATGATGAAATTTGTAACAGAGTTGGCTGTATGTAGGACAATGACACCCCTAAAGATTGCAGTCGTGCAAGTAATTTACACCAGTACCTACATGTTATCCCATGAGTCAAATAAAACACACCAAAACAGCTCAGTTGGGATTTATGCCATAGCACAAATAATCAAAAATGACTTTTATCACAGTTGTGTTTGATACAACCAAATTACGTTTAATCAACTTGAGATATGGTTAATTTACACGAACCTTAAAATGAAATACAGTACGATACATGATGTTAGATATTCATCGGTGACGTCTGTATATACGTATACGGCAGTGAAAGACTACTAGGACATCTGGTACAGTAACTTGACCGATGTCGTCTACATTCCATTTAGGCTATTTGAATACCTCTGATTCAAATCTAAATATTTGAATCAATAAACCTACATGGCCATTATACACAAAGTTGTCGGTCAGTTTCAAATTCCATACATTTTATTTTGAGATCATGGGAAAGAATTCGGAAAATGACCATTTACGTGTATTGAGATTATTGGCAAGAATTCCTAAAAATTACTATCACGTAGTTTGGCAATCTCAAGACTCAATAACCAAAGTGAAAGTTGATATGTTGTATAAGAAAAGTCGATTTGTGAGGTAAAAATATTGCAATGACTGTTTACTTACCATTGAAATGAGGTCTAATTCGATTGTCGTAGTGTTCTAATAGATTTTCAAGGAATTCACTGTGAGCCTTTTCAATCTCACTCTGTAAGCTGAGGAAGAAATATGTATAATATTAGTTATCTGAAGACACAATTGTTGATTTATATAGCAACGAAATGGAAAATGAAGTACTCGACTCCAGAACTCAAACTTTCTCCTGATATTGACTTGCGATATGCTAATGTTTAAGAGAAAGAATGAATGTGCAATCAAAGTATGAATGAAAGTTAGAATGATTCTCCTAATGTTGACTTGCGATACGCCAATATTTAAGAAAAAGAACGAATGTGCAATCAAAGCTTGAATGAAAGTTAAGAAATACAGGCTTTTGATTTTAACTATAGACACTTTGTTTACTAATTTCAATTGATTTAATACACCTGTTTAATAAGTTCTGGGAGTCAGGGGAAAAAGCCTTCGATCAAACATATTTGAACTAAGCAAGAAGGGTAATTTAAGTACTGTATTCTATTATCTTTCCACTAACCACTCGAGGGACAAGTATACATGTGAAGGAAAATTACTCAGATGAAAGCCTGTAATTTAAAATGTAATAGTTCGGCTAATTTTACGATGTGTAGGTCACACTTAGTGATCAATCTGACTTATAAGTGGTTCCTATATCTGACGACGACCCTGAATTTTTTTTTTTGAAAATAAGAAATCACACTCTGTGAAAAATATATAACTTAGATAAATCCTTCCTAGGGTAATTTTTAATAGTAAAAACAACGAGATAAGAAATCTGTATATACTTTATCTAAACTAGTTAAATCCTTCCTAGGGTAATTTTTAATAGTAAAAACAACGAGATAAGAAATCTGTATATACTTTATCTTTTAAGTGGTAATGTCACTTGGTAATGTCACGTGGTAATGTCACCAATGCAACTCTTAATCCAAACGCAGTACTTAGTAAGTAATACCAATGTAGTGTCAGATAGAATACCGGGAGAGAAGAAAGAAACTTCGTGCAGTGCAGGTGCAGCCAATGGGCAGATTTGTGGTTTTCATTATAATTATATGTTGTTTCAGACCAAAAATTATGCTTTTAATAGATATCGATCCCGTCCCCCCCCAAATAAATGTGAGGAGGGTGTTTAGTTGGTCTTATGTGCCCTCCTACTGGTGGTGAAGGATATCAACCCTCCCTTCCTCCCACTGGGTTTCACACTTGCCCGCCAGCTTACTGCCCACCCAATATTGTGGACGATATTTACCCACTCACACCAGGAAAACATTTGTGATATTCACTATATATCAACAATCATTTTGACGTACACACAATGTGCGCCCCCCCCCCCCAATTCCATGTTTTCCCCTTTCACTGTATCGAAATCAAGATTTCCCAGCCACAATTATTCCTTGTTTACTCCCCCAGGCCCTCCCGCTACCGATCGAAATAAAATTACCCACTCACTGAAAAATTGAGTAAAAACAGCTTTTTTGCAATAACAGCTTTGTTGATTGCACCTGAGTATAAACTTACCAACATGGCAAACCTACTTACTTACCTAGCTAACCACCATCCCATCCATCCATTCATCCATCAATCCATCCTCTTAATTTTCAAGAAACTTTGCGTTTACCGAAACCACACACTGCAGTATTTCAAGATTATTTGGCATTATGCCATCTTTTACTGTCTGACTTTACGTTGTATGTTTCTTCATCTAAAATATAGTTCCATCGATGTTTTGATAAACTATCTAGGTAATTATCACAGATTGAAACGACGCGTGGCAAGTGAAATGTACAAAATGTACATTATCACTGCTCTGTGCAGGTGAGTAGAAATAAGAAAAAAACTCGAGTGTTTCCGAAAGCATGCATGTCGATGATGATGATGATGATGATGATGGGGATGATGATGATGGTGATGATGAGCTGATAGCAGCCACACTACTCTGATTAATAAGATAATCTATAAATGCGATGATACTTACGCTGTCTTCCCAATGTCACGTTTTATTACTTTATTTGATTCCTTCTGCAAATAGGTTTAATGGTGATAACATGGCTAAGCTAAGCTCTAAGCGACCAATTGTGACATTCGATTTGTGATTACCTAAATAAAGATCAACCCTACCCGTGGATGGAGCAAAATTGTGGCTTTGTCTCGAACATAACTTTGGTGAGGCTTACAGGATTTCCATGTCACGTACAATGTCTAAACTCCTAACATCTAACTTCAATCAGCGTTGCCGTCACATTTAATCAATGTCGTCGTTGCATTGAAAACGGACAGCGCTTAGTGTATATCTATCAATCTCAAACACTTGATTACATACTTTAGGCCATGTCTGCGACATAAAGCGAAGCAATCTGCTATAAAACACAGTATATTACATTGTATTGTGGGCATGTGAAGGTAATATCGGCACGTTTGAACTTTACAATACGCCAAACTACCAGTAACTGAGCACGAATACAAATATCAAATAAAGTTTTAGTATAGATCTTGGAAGGGACCCAAGGTCTATGGTGTTATATGATGTCACGGTTCTAATTTGCAAAGTAGATTTCCACTTTCTCTCAAAGTAACCATCTTATGAAATCATGTTGCTGTCTTGACATTTCTGGAATGAGCATATGATTGATAAGTTTATGGTAATTGCAAATACTACTTAAACAATATGACCCTGGCCTACGTTGCCTTGTAGTTCAAATTCCCATATACCTTTATAGGCTATGCGCATCGTCTTTGTTTCTTACAGGCTAACCCATTTTTTTTAAAAAGCCATACTGATCATAGTGTACCATTAGCGTACACGCCCACGCCATTATATTACTCCAACTCAACAAGCTTGTAGACGATAAGATCTAACAATTATTACCCTTTGATTACTTCAAGCGATGAGAGATTTGATACAGGTCTATAGGTGATACCAATAGAAAACAAAACAAGCCATTCTGACTATTGTCATACATGTAAATCATTGTAGTTTATATTCACAATACTTAAATCTTCTAGGAATGGCTAATAATTATTCCTGTATTGTTTTATTCAATATTGCGTGCTGAACCTTTTAAGTCAACAATTGCCTCAACATCGCCCATTAATTTAACATAAGAATTTTGACATTAACAGCTTTTAGACAGACATGCGTGACTGTAGTTAGCCTTCCCATAACGATACAAGTATTCCCCAGAGGGACACACTGAAATCATATAACGATTGTTTCGGAATTTCTGTAATCATTATGCAAATCCTCGAGTGGCTGTGATATTGAAATAGTTTTTTTAACATCAACTCGTCGTTCATATCTGACAGTTTGTCTATAAATGGGCCCAAAGCTGATAGCTAAACCACATTTACTAATCTTGTATTTGACCCAACAACCACCTCACTGTCAAAATCAAAGCTCACAGTTTGATATACACGTGCTTGTAATAATTAATGACAAAAACTTACTACATACAAACCCAGGAAATCCAAGTAAGCATCGCAAAGAACGAAAGTAATGAAAAAGAAAAAGACTTTGGCAAGCAAGTGCATATTTTTTTTCAGAAGTAACTGCAGAATCAAAATGTGTACCATGAAAAAGAAGTTATTAGAGCGGAAAGTTGAATAATGTGAAATACTATATAGAAGTTATTGAATATAAGATATAATAAATAGATGTAAGGTAGTATCAGCGACATCCGAAACGAGATATTATGCTGTCATATTAAATTTGAGGTCTAATAATACAGCTACATGGCAATGATGAAATGTGTTGTTGTTGTGAATGTTTTACATTTGATATGAAACGACGGGGTAATAACAGCAGACACCTTATCAGTATCGGTTGTTACAAAGGTGTACAATTCAATACGTATATCGTGTAGGCGTCATTTTTATCACGGGTATTCATTTTTTACGAATGCGTAGGAAATTGAAAATATGGATCGTATATACCCTTGTGTGTAGAACAAAAACAAGAGAATAATTCTCTATATTCAATAAACGATTATTCTATTTCGATATAGGGTAATTTTGATAGCTAGAAATTACAAGGGCGTTTTTGCCATCTATATACAATTCATTACTGTATTTGGTGGTATTCTAGTGTGACTGAACCAATCCATGAAGTCTGGATACTTTACAATAGGAAATAACGAATGAACGCGTAACTCGTTCTAGGTAATTTGGATATTTACTAAAATTCTCGTTTCGGAGTCCGCTCTGAGTACCTTCTGCCTTGACTTCCATCAAAATTGTATATAAGTACCTTTCGTTTCTCATACTGTGTCTGTAAAGCAATGAAACAGAACATGAAACTTAGATCAGCGGCAATACGGCAATGGACTACAGAACTTTCATTTTACGTAAAGCGTTGTGCTAAGATACTAGTATGCATCAGGGGTATACAAGAAAGACAACGTACCCGTATGAATAACTTCCGGAAATGCACATTGCAGTGACGATAAAAAAGGTGTTCATAATCTGGCGGATTGTCCAAAATCCCATGATTGCCTTCGCAGCATTAGACTACCAGCGCAGTATATGTGTGTGTCCACCTACTGTCTGTTGATATACACTGAAACATTGAGTTATGATGATGCCAGGCCGCCTGATCGCCTACTGAGGGCTCTGTCGTCGTCAGTAATTCACACCATGCATAATCATATACGATTATATATACATGTACCTTAAGTAAACTGTTTAGAAAACGAATAACCATAACCGCTTCATGTCATTACAGACTGTCCATTTTATATACTATAAAAATTGATCACATTTTACGGGTGGGATTTTATAGCACTGTTTTAATGAGTATCCCCACATATGTTCACGTCATAATGTGACGGTATCGTACACACCCTTATAAACTTGTATCAGGCTTCAATGTGTGATTGCTTTTGTGTACATCTTAAACACAGCCTCTGCATTGCACAAGATATTTAAACGGTCAATTAAGTGTGCAAGATATTTAAACACAGTCAGTACGGTCAGTATAGAAGATACGACCAGTGCAGTCACTATGCAAGATACAGTCACTGTAGTTCGCATATAAAGTATCCGAAGACAGTCACTGCATGCCGTGTATAGACTATACGGCCGGTGTACATTGTAATTAAACACAGTCACTGCGATCAGTGTACAATATATTGAAATTAAGTCACTGCACTGCAATCCGTGTACAAAATATATGAACACGGTCACTGCAGTGAGTATACAATATCCTTTAACAGTCACTGTAGTCAGTGTACAATATATTTTAACAGTCACTGTAGTCAGTGTACAATATAATTTAACAGTCACTGTAGTCAGTGTACAATATATTTTAACAGTCACTGTAGTCAGTGTCCAATATATTTTAAAACAGTCACTGTAGTCATTGTACAATGTATTTTAACAGTCGCTGTAGTCAGTGTACAATATATTTTAACAGTCGTTGTAGTCAGTGTACAATATATTTTAACAGTCGCTGTAGTCAGTGTACAATATATTTTAACAGTCGCTGTAGTCAGTGTACAATATATTTTAACAGTCGCTGTAGTCAGTGTACAATATATTTTAACAGTCGCTGTAGTCAGTGTACAATATATTTAACAGTCGCTGTAGTCAGTGTACAATATATTTAACAGTCGCTGTAGTCAGTGTACAATATATTTAACAGTCGCTGTAGTCAGTGTACAATATATTTAACAGTCGCTGTAGTCAGTGTACAATATATTTAACAGTCGCTGTAGTCAGTGTACAATATATTTAACAGTCGCTGTAGTCAGTGTACAATATATTTTAACAGTCGCTGTAGTCAGTGTACAATATATTTTAACAGTCACTGTAGTCGGTATACAATATATTTAACAGTCGCAGTAGTCAGTGTACAATATATTTTAACAGTCACTGTAGTCAGTGTACAATATATTTAACAGTCGCTGTAGTCAGTGTACAATATATTTTAACAGTCGCTGTAGTCAGTGTACAATATATTTAACAGTCGCTGTAGTCAGTGTACAATATATTTAACAGTCGCTGTAGTCAGTGTACAATATATTTAACAGTCGCTGTAGTCAGTGTACAATATATTTAACAGTCGCTGTAGTCAGTGTACACTATATTTAACAGTCGCTGTAGTCAGTGTACAATATATTTAACAGTCGCTGTAGTCAGTGTACAATATATTTAACAGTCGCTGTAGTCAGTGTACAATATATTTAACAGTCTCTGTAGTCAGTGTACAATATATTTAACAGTCGCTGTAGTCAGTGTACAATATATTTAACAGTCGCTGTAGTCAGTGTACAATATATTTTAACAGTCGCTGTAGTCAGTGTACAATATATTTTAACAGTCACTGTAGTCGGTATACAATATATTTAACAGTCGCAGTAGTCAGTGTACAATATATTTTAACAGTCACTGTAGTCAGTGTACAATATATTTAACAGTCGCTGTAGTCAGTGTACAATATATTTTAACAGTCGCTGTAGTCAGTGTACAATATATTTAACAGTCACTGTAGTCAGTGTACAATATATTTTAACAGTCGCTGTAGTCATTGTACAATATATTTTAACAATCACTGTAGTCAGTGTACAATGTACTTTAACAGTCACTGTAGTCAGTGTACAATATATTTTAAGTCACTGTAACAATAACTGTAACCTTTTGGCAGACATTACAACTATTGAATAAAAACGCGAGTAATTGATAGCTAGCTGCTAAGTCAAGAAGAACGGAATATATAGTGTTGTCTCTCGACAAGGCCGCTGTTTATCATTTAGTGAAACCCAGCTTTCTATAATTATGATAAATACTATAAGGTAGCGGGGAGGTAATACGCGGATAAATACAAATATCTTGTTTCACAATATTAGTGTGCATACTCTTTCCGATGTTTCGGTCCCAATTCCTTAATTTTCTTTAGTCAGAGTCGTGCAGAGCTTTGGTGGTTTACAAGACAGACCTGAAAATTATGTGAATAGCTGACAGGGTTAGGCCAGTCTTAACCTTTGTCTGGGAACCAATCCATTTTTATCCCCCTATAGGTTCGAAATACATATAATACTAATGAAAAAAAGCAAACCTTGTACCATCAATCTGATCAATACTCTTATTATGTACTGGTCTCTTTCGATCAAAGTATACGTAAACGCATTAGTAAGTGGACGGTTTATAATTTAATGCTATTGAATGTAACTGTTAGATGTTTTTAAAATTATATCAATGGAAGCAATCGTGACCGTTGATCTTATAAGTTATATCATAGACCCCTGTGTCAGTTTCGTTTGAATTTTATACATCTACAAGACAGCAAAAGTTGAAAAAAAGTTTCTCTTGTAGCTGCTACAGTGAATTTCACAACACCATTCAGCTTTTCTGTTTGATACAACCACGCAAAAACCAACAACAAATTGCACATGCCACACTTCAATAGAAAGATCGCATTTTTGCTACATTTAGGCTAAATCAAATAAACTATATAAATGTATTACAGCTTCATGCAGACATTCAGGCGTCAACGTTTTCCTTAGTATCAAGCACACGATGGATGGTGCGTAAAATGCCCTTTACGGTGTTCATTCGATGTCTGTATGGTGGCATGTGAAGTTCATTGCACCCAGACAAAATGTAGCAAGAAACTGTACTCATTCAATCTTAAATTGCAGCATATGCAGTTTCTTGTTGGTTTCTGCGTGGTTGTATCAAACAGAAAAGTTGAATGGTATTGTGAAATTCGCAGTGCATCTAGATGCCAACAGTTTCGTTCGCATTAATCCGATGTCACGATTTCCTTTAACACGATTATTAGTCGTCTTGAGTTTCTTTAAAGTATGGTTCTTTAGACGACAAGGGTTTTTTTACAAGTAATTATTGAGGTGAAAGTTTCTTCCATGCTTGATGCCGGATGTTTTCGCCCACTGAGTTAAGATGAAGTCATCCTTAAGATTGATATTTAGTACCAACTATTTCTCATTTTTCATGCTTTCGTCTTGCCACAGTGATTGCTCGAGGGTAAATCATGCTGATAACTTGAACATAGTTTTCAGACGCCAATTGGTATGTTTACCCTTCACAATGATAACAATAATTTATAGCACTCGGAAACATTTCTTGCATATTGTGAGATGGATAACCCTGTACAAAGTTGGTTTTGAATTGCCTACATGTTTTAAAGTGTTTTCCAATAAGATACTTGTACACTAGATGCGAATCAAGTTGACATGGGGTTTGTACCTCACCTTGCCCAATCGGCGTTTCCATAGAAACAAACATCCTCAAATAAATGACAGCTGGTGCAATTCTTTTATCACTTTTGGCACCTGTTCCAGTTGATGAGAAATATATATATATATATATATATTTTCAAATATCCATTGGGCCAAAGTGTAAAGTAAACCTATGCTATTAAAATGAGAATTGTACAGCTGTCGTCAAAACTGACTTTAATAAATTTTAGATGCACGACAGTTGAATGTATCAATATTTGATCTGGAATATTTACATGCTGACCTAGCAATACATCAGGGTATACAACTAATTACGTCAGAGTCACGTGATCGGTTACAGTTGAGTAACATACGCAACTATTATATAAAGTACTGTCTCCTACCATTCCTTGCAGCAGCAAAGCTCACACTGTGCTTACACACAAAAAAACAACTCTTACTCCACACTGTAAGATGTCAGTATTCGAAACTGTCGTCACTTTGACGATGTGATATCGACGGCTATCATCATGTACTTTACAGGAACGTGACAAATTGGTACATATATGATATATGTATGTGGAGTAACTGTTTACGACCTACTCTAGGTCACTCTGTATTACATCTATTATATATGTTGCTCATTTATTGTATATACATGGCCATCAGCTCAAAATACTATCTGATCTTAAATACAATAGGTAAAATGTCACAGGTTCAAGAAATATTTTGTGCCTCTTTTCTCAAGGAAAAAAAAAGCAACTAGTCTTTGAATTATATCATTATCTTCTGAAAGCATTTATCTCTATAAAATTTGCATAAGTAGGATGAGAGTAAAAATAATGTGGAATGTACTTTTTGACGATATTGATCAAACATGAGTTTGTACTCGTAGATTCGTATTTGCTAGACCCTTCAATAGCCAGGCCACACAGCAAAACTTGTCATCAAGTGCACTTCTAATTTTGGTGTTACACGATTATAAAATGTAGTTTAGATATAGCAATGGGTATTAAGTTGAAGCAGTTTATCTAGATTACAAGGAGTGACGTAGATTAAACTGTTGAAACGATAGTAACAGAAATTAGATAGTCTACAGTCGTATATCGCGAACCAACTTGAAAGAGACGTAGGGAAACTAATCTGCAAATTTTTTTTACGTAACGTTAGCCGACTTTATGGGTGAGATCAATAGTTCAACTAGGATAAAAACTAAACTCTTTTAGTTAGGCCTCAACCTCTCCGACCACATTCCCTTCTAATTAAATTGGCTAAATTGGAAATGTTTCAGACAGTACAACCAATTTCAAATCGATATGTAGTAGTGCTATGAATACAAAACCAATATGTAGTGATGAAAACATAGTTCTAAGACTTTTGTTGACACTTTACTTTATTTTAGTGCCATGCATTTAACATTGTTAAAATTCTTCCATTTCTCAATTTGACGATATTTAAAAAAAAATATTTGTATAGGTACAAAACAGATCACGTTTTTATAGGATGGGAACTAAAATGCCCCCCCCCCAAAAAAAAAAAAGAAAAAAAAAAAAAAGTAAAAGAATTTAGTTTTATCGTACATTGAACTATTGATATCGCCCCTAAGATAGCAATTTATCAAAAACGTTTTTAATGGTTTGTTTTTGCAACTAACTTACAATATATAGCCATTTTCTGGTTTGACATGATCCTCTAACTGTTGGCATTTAATTAATCCGAAATGTACAGAGTTATGAGTTGTAGTCATTCATCGTAAGATTAGGTTAAATAACAACATTCAATCAAACTGAACTCAATTCAATAACAACTCAAGCGGAAAAGAGTAAGATGGACTACACGCAAAGGAGATTTGACAAAGCTAAACTCGCTAATTAATCAATCAAAAGAAACGCTATGTCTATTTTCATTACACAAATGTACAATTCGTTACGAATGATTCTAAACGGGAAATTTGTCTTTTATAGGTCTCATAATGATTTAGCAGAATTTGTTTTACTGGTGGCAAAACATATCAGCAAAATAATAGATCGGTTTATTTGGCTGTCGAACCATGTTTTGTAACCAATCAAATTGTCAGTTTTTCGTTACCTCGGAAATTCAATTATAGTTCTTAGACTTGAAATAACAATAATCCAATTTCTTGGTCGATGCCATAATTTTCGACCCGCACACGCTTTACGTCATTACACTGACGTGCATTACTAGGCGCGCGTGAGAAATGAGCCGTCCTTGTTATAGTTTGGCCCCCTTAGCATAAGTAAAGGCCGGTCATTTTTAATTGGTTGGGTAAGGTGAACTCGCTTATCTTGTTGTTTTACAAAGTAACCAACCCCATATCCCACTAGCACTTCAAGCGTTTTTTTTTTCCAAAATGACCCCCCTCTCCTTTAAGTGATGTTTTTGCAAAGTTACATCCACTGGCTAAAAACAAACACCACCCCAGCCAGCTAAAAATAACTAACCCTTATCATGCTATTGCAGGCACCGATAATTTATTGGTTGGTTGAAAGGAGAGTACAAACACCTTTAAGCAAAAGGCATGTGAACTTGAAATCTGACTGCCAACGTACGGTATTTGAAATATCTTTTATGGTAGGGTTATCTTCCAATGCAGCCATTATGTTGATTGATGTCAAACAATTAAGTTAGATAGAGAGACATCAAAGTAGACAGATGTAGAGAGAAAGACGTAGAAATGAAGACAAATGGCATAGATGTACAGATGGAAAGCGTTATGGAATTATCACGATTGATAAAAAGAAGTTACAAGTGTATGCTGTGATCTTTTTTGGTTTGTCGTTTTAGTCGACACCAAAACCAATGTTTAGCCCACTGGAAGTGATGTCGGTAACAATTAACACGATCTGCGCGAAATCAGCTGTAGTCAATTCACGAATACATACAAATAAATTGCAAAGAAAGTTGACTTAACACTGTATTTATAAACATTGATGAAAAATTACTGAAGAAAATACAAAATAAGTAAAAGTTTCTAAATGTCAATGGGTAAAGGTCAGATTCGACGTAGAAGGTACTGCTAGTCTTGGCCCGTGGTGTACACACACAGAGAGACGCGTTTAACTCCTATTTGATCAAACAACATTTTCTTCATCGTCTGTTTTCAACTGACGTCCAAATCCTCCCACTTCCTGCTCCTGTAAAAATGCAAATAATTCTTTGAAATAAATTGAAAATCCACACTGTATATCTATTTTACACATCTTTACATTTTCCACTGCCATTACTAAAAATATTGAACATAATAATCGCTATGCGCACATAGATACACAGATACATAGATACAGATACACAGATACATAGATATATACATACATACATACATACATACATACATACATACATACATACATACATACATACATACATACATGTGACATACACACATACATACATACATACATACATACATACATACATACATGCATACATACATACATACATACATACATACATACACACACACACACACACACACACACACACACACACACACACACACACACACACACACACAAGCTGACATACACGCATGCAATTAGGCACCGAAAGACATGTGGTATAAAAGTAGTTATAATTTGGTTTAACTTACTGGTTTATCCCCAGGTGCATAACAAATGTCACAGAAATCCATATAGTTGAGAGTACTAATTAAACCAAGCAGCATAGATACGCCAAGATTAGCCATATACAAACTGTAACAAGTGTACTCAGTGTTGAAGTTCTTCCTCTCTGTGAGGGTGCCCCAACCAGCCCAGAGGAAGGATAGAACGCTACTGAAAACAAAGGACCCGTACATGACGTGGACCATTATCCTCTGTATGATTGAAAAAAAGAAGATATACTTGAGAGATATAGAGTGATCAAAACACAATGAAGATGACCTTGAACCCATTGTCACGGCCATAGCTCAGTACAACAATGGATACGTTACTGGCAGTTTTGTAATTCTCTAGCTTAAGTTGATTGTTCAGTAGTTGATCGTATTGTACGAATCAGCAAAACAATCTCGTCTTCTGATAGCTAAGCTACTACGATCACTCCAGTATCAGGCCACTAATGATTAAGTGATCACTTTCAAAATACTATCAGTATATCAAACTGTATTTCAACCATACAGATTTCCTCTTTTGATCTGTTAATTTCTGTTGTTTTATCATTACTTCGACCAATAACTTGTCGTTTTTATTAGAAAGTGTAAAATGACACACAGACAACTTACAAGGCAACCTGATTTTGCATGTGGAGATATATTGTATATAGTGGGTATACAACGAAAAATCAAATAACCTTACCAAGCAACCTGCTGTTTGGTTTTTTTTTTCACGTGGAGTTATATAAGCTTATTAGTAGGTATAACATGACACGCCAACAACTTACCAAACAACCTGTTTTTGCATGTGGAGATATAGCAATACCAACACTTCCAACGACGATTGCCTATGTCATGAGAACGACAGTTAAACAAATCAAGAAATAAAATTATAAGAAAAAAGCCAAAGTCTAATTTCTTGCTTCATGAAATCAATATAAAGATATCCTGTACCATGGTTTATCAGTTCTTCTGCCACCACGTGCCATGATTTTCGTTTCATTCGTTTACCATATACGAGGTTAGCTTGACAATGTGCTTGATACCTGTAGGCAAGTCTGTAAGGTACGCCGTGACGGGGCGCCCTCACGCATCGGCCGACCCCGGCCTTCAGGTGAGAGGAGGCCTTTGAGGGCGGAACGTCACGACGTATCTTACAGTCTACCTGTACAGGCCTAATGCATTGTAATAAGTATTAGCTGTGGTTCTTGTAAAGTGGATTTAGCCAAATTATCTAAATATGACAAATAGATGAATAATTATGTAAAAGTAATATGACTACTCTGACCGACATTCACGGAGCATCGGCCAATGTTATGAATGTATCAAATTTATATTGATTCATTAAATCATTAAAGTAATTTCACGAGTTTCCTGTTACTGTTACTCCGTTGCATATGACGGTCAGATTTCATTGGGTAGTTATTGATACGTTAAAACACAATTCCTTACCAGGACACCGGTCAGGATTGGTATTGGTATATCACGTGGTATACTGGCAGAACAGTACACAAAGCAGGGCAATTCAGCAGCAATCGCTATCAAGCCTGTTACAATAACCACTACACTGATGTCATCTCGACTGTATCCCATGGTTACTCTCTAAATTGACACTTTGACAAGTCCTGCATATATATATATATATATATATATATATATATATATATATATATATATATATATATATATATATTGAATTGCAATTTATTCCACCAGAAAATGAAAAACAACAACAACATTCTTTGAAACGGTAATACAAAACATAATTCTGGCGAGGGCCATGGAAATAGTTCCCGAGGAACTAGTCAAAGTCCATGGACCAAACGTTCATGACAATTACAATGTAAGACTAATTTGGTACGCGTATACGAGATATAACAGCAAAAATACATCTCCTGTGAATAGTGATGGAGATTATGACAGTGGAAAATGTAATAAACTTGATATACAGAAACTCGGTGTAACAAATGAAATAAATAGAAATAAAATAAAAAGCATACATTCAGAAATGAAATTATAGAGACAAGTTAAAGGATCGGGAAGATGTAGTCATCTCCTCAAAAAAAATATACTGTTTTAGTTTCGCCTTAAATATTTGTCTATTGTTGGTCTTTAAATTTCTTATATCGTATAGATATAGAAATGGAAAACTCAGTCCGAAATGAGGTAGGTCATATGTTTAAATGATTGTACTATCACTAAAAATCATTCCTTTTTTTCTATATATTTTATTTATAATCATCTTTCTAATTTCTGTCATGAGATATCATTGGAATACAAACATCCATAAAGACCTTGATGATGACAATTAACTGTGAGACTAGTACACACAAATATGACTATTGGTGATTCTATCCATAGTTTTGATTCAACAATGTGTCATTTCAGAATACATATTGTAGTTATGCCATCTACTATTATATAAATAAAACATGGAAAATGCAACAGTACCGATATTTTTCTTTAAACACATTTATTTATTTATTTACTTATTTATTTATTTATTTATTTATTTATTTATTTATTTATTTGTTTGTTTGTTTGTTTGTTTGTTTGTTTGTTTGTCTGTCTATTTATTTATTTATTTATTTGAGATGTCTACAGGATTATCCCATTTGCAGACACTCAGAAATTGGAAAAGACATAGTATGTTTTATGTATAAAAACCGTAACTAAGGCTAAGCTTTCGTGATTTATAATTTGATATTATCAATGGATTGAATAATGCAGCGATTACGTGTTTCCTTTACATACTTCTCAGTAAGTCCCAGGACACTGGTGTCATGTAACTTCCCTGTCCATCTTTTCAAACCGTGTCTTACCAGTGAGGGCGGCCTCATAGCATAGAGAGATTGAGTCGTGTGAATAAGTATATTTGGTTTATATATATAATATGGCAACCTCGCACATATTATAAAAACACAATTTTTTCAATCTTCATATACCACATGGCCCATAGTGACCTCAATTTGCACAGAGTGAGTGACAGGTCGTGTTCTATTTTCCCTAGGGGCTAAAGTCATCTAGCAGGGGAGTCTTTTTGATGATTTGTTTTCACTATCGAAAGAATATGTGTCTGAGAATATGACGTATCATTAAAGGCAAGTGGTTTAACCACTCGGCCACCGACAGCCCGATTTGTTATTTATCTCTTCATCATTACTGTTCTTCAGTTCTCTTCAAGAAAGTTGTAGAACATGATGAAGTCATGGGGTTCAACATAGTCCTAATCGTACGATATCGGCAACGAGAAGATGTTTTATCTCAGAACCTATACATACACGTATATGTATATATCTATTTAAAGATACTCTATTTTTTGGGTCATTTAGACTCTGTGACATTAATGGGATGTGAGATACATATTGTAATAGTATGCAAATGTAATTCTTGTGATATTGGTTTGTGAATATTGTTGTTGGCCAAGACGTGGCTTAGCTTCACATTAGAGTTTATCCATATGTAAATGGCACAGTGTGTGTTGTATCCGGACAACTAGGCTGTACGATTTACACCGGAACCCAAATACATTCATTAAAACATTTTGTCGCTAATGGTTTCCCGTGTCCTTCACCGTCTCTCTCTAAATTACACGGTTGAGAAAATTTCCTGAACGACAAAATGATTTCACTCCCAGCGTTTTAGGTCTTTCACAAAAGCAAGTAATCAATGAAATAATCTTTTGACTGCATTGTGACTCTGGAGATTTAACATTTTCGGGGCATACGATATGTTTTGCTTATTCAGTACTACATGTCTTCAGGCAAACGGAGGGATACGCCACTAATGGCTGGCAACAGTCTCTTTGCATTCAAAAGAGATTACTTTGGTATGGTATATAGTTGTACGCCTCGACATTCAACGGTCTGTCAACATAGATTTGTGACTCTCTTTTTTCAGATAATAATACACTTTCATTAAAGTTGTCAACTAAACAGAATATCTTATCATTTTTATCAATATATTCACAATCTTATACTGTTACAATAATTACTGGGGGGGGGGTTCGCTAGAGAGTAAGCTTATAGGTGATACTTTAAAGAAATTGCCGAGTTTCAGCCTCTCGCGGGATGTATGGTTGACAAAAGCAATTTTCTCAGGAAATGTTCTTACGCGTGATAAGCTAGAGGATTGCTTTGAGTGTTGTGTTCAATTATTTATACTATACAACGTTGTAATAAGGGAGATGTAATCTTCTAAAGAACAGTTTGTGTACACTTCTATCGAGTCCATACACACTGGACTGCCCGCAGCATGACTACGACGTGATGTTAGACATCGAACAGAGCATTAATCAACAGAATTCAGCCACAGGGGGTTTTACTTACTGGACACGAGTAGAATTGAGCTATATTTGAAATGAGTACATTGATTTGTAGTAGTTTACTATTGCTAGTCCACCTTCAAAGTGCGTCATGTTATTCTTCATCTAATTAATGAAGAAAAGTTTATTTAGACGGGTATAATATGACTTACCTGTATCATTAACCAAGAAAGTGTCGACGTAAAAGCTAACTTGTCGCTTTGCAAGAAATGATAAGAATTAAGAAGAACACGCGCACTTAACAACCGAAGACATTCTTAACGGTCCAAGTTTTTGAACGCACAGTGTACGGGTATGTTGCGCGTGTTAAAATACTTCGATCAGAGCTCGCGCTTTACAATTTCGACCCACGCGTAAAAACAACCGTATAAACTTGTGGAATATTAGTTATATATGTATATGGTATCCACTATTTTTGTAGGACCAAGAATTTTACTTAAATTATTTCAGTCTTTATAATTAGTATTGGACAATGTATAAGCTTATTTCGACTCATAAGCTAAAACATCATTTGAAATTGGCACGATCGAAATATAATGCATAGATATATGTTTAGATGGTAGCCATTCTGTGTGTGAATACTCCATCATTATTAGACATTTACAATCTGGAAGTGGCAAGCACTCTGTCAGGCCAATACTATTAAATAACACGTACATATAGTGTACTACTATATTCATCTTTCATTAAGCTATGCATATTTTACATTAGAGCCAGTGTCTTCAGGCACTTAGCGCATTTCAGACCATTAGTGTTTTGCCTAAAACGAGAAGGGATTTTCTAATGATACAGACTGTATAATAAGTGTCTTCTCCCTACAAAGCCGGAATGTACAATCTACCTAAAGTATAAGTGATCTGATACCCCCCCCCACCGTTATTAAAGGCAGAATTATTGTGATATTATAACCGTTAGATATAATTTTAATTTCACAATAACATAGGCATATTTATATACACAGTTTCCTTGAAAAGTGATTTTTTTTTCATAATCTTGAATAAATTTGATCAAAACCCAAGGCTATTACGTTGATGAAAAACAAGTCAGAACGAATACAACGTTTTAATACCTAATTGGAATTCTTTATGTATTCAACTCCATTCTGGTTTCTGAGTGTAAAACAGAAGATGAATGTAGCCGAAAGTACATTGCATAGAAAGTTGAAATATTGATATAAGGAGAGTACATGTTTGATAATGGATTGGATAGACTTGATGTATACAAATCCAGTAAAGAGTTTATCAATTGAAAAGTCCGGTCAGACGGATTTCCGCCTTACGTACACCTTGTTAATAAGTACTACTATTATATCCCATAATTATGATTTCGGGTGATGAAATATCACCTTGATAACTTACTCAACCTTGGACAGAAGCGTGATACACAGTGTACTTGACACGTGTTCAGCCTTTGGGTGAATTTCCTGCAAGGGTTTATAGGGAAAACCAATAGTGATGGCATCACATTTACCGCCCTTTCTCTGTCGTCACAACATTAACTACATGGTTCTGTTGATAATATTGATTGGTACAACCGTGACGTCATTCACGTATCGTCAGAACCTGTACATGTTCATTGCTCAAAATACGTCATCCGCATTACTACCGCAATCGGACAAGACGTTCACGTCTACCCATTGTTAGAATTTTCAACGTAGCATAGGCAGAAATGAAATTAATGCAAATTACAAGTATAAGTTTACATACGCGATATATGTACGTCATCGTTCTAGTTATTAAATATAATGTAATCATATTCATGTAACATCATCCGTGACCATATATTCATTTTTTATAAAAACTATTCAATCAATTTTTATGACAGCTTTTAATAACAAATTAAGAGTAATTCTAAGGAAAGGTAATGAAACACACTGTTTGGGTTGAATACCCATGCTCATTAGCATTCACCCATTCACGGTAGTTTACACGCAATCATTTATTTAGAACCTTTCCTAGATCAATAGTACCTACTCCATTGCAAGAGACCATCCCACCCACAAAATAGACAGTTTGTTATTCCTCGCTGACGTATACGTATGTCATTATATAGGCAGTTCCAGTCTGTCTGCAATATTGACATGTTTACCATGCAAAATGTCAACCGCATAACCCAAGGGTAAAATAGGAGTAGTGACGTCCATTGTATTGTGAATTCTAAATTCATCCAATTTATGCCAAGATGTTGAAATATAATTCTTTCCTACAACATTGATTCACTATTTTCATTTTCATGCTAAATATTACACTTATTGAGTTCAGGCTTGTCTTTTCGATCTTTGTGAAATCCGACAAGTTCCAGGATCGATTGTGTGGTCAAAGGAAAACCGGACGGGTAGTTTTTCGGATGACGTATTAAACTGGCGATGTCTACAACCTGCGAAGTCCACCGTTATATTTGTCGTCTCAACAGACTACATATAATTGATCACATTCCATTTTAAAATATCAAATTTCATCTGCCGTCCTTTTATATCAAATCTCAATATTCGTGGAGCCAACAAGGTGAAATAATAATACTATGTAGGTCTGAAATAACGGAGAATATATCGTTAATGGTTCCAAGAATCACCTAGGGCAGTACAATATACTTACTCAGGAACAGTAAATTGACATAGGTTTGAAATAGTTTTATCAATAATCCGTTGATCCACAGAGACGTCAGAATCCACTTTTAAATACAGCTATTTCATATGTATATAATGATAAGAGGGAAACGCAACATTATTTATAGACCATTGACTCGTTTTATGGACTCTGGCTTATAAATCTTTGGACCAATGTCTTTTGCGATTGTAACAAAAACGTGTGACGTCAAATGCACAGACTTATTTTTGTTTGTTTTAAATATATTACATGAAATAAAATCCACAAAACAACATTCAATACACAAAAACCTTTGTAAATTTCGTAAAATTATAGAATTTCTATTTCATATACATTTTAAACACCTTTGATTTTTTCCGCCCAAATATTTTTTTTTATATTTAAACAGATAAGAATGGACGCATGCAGTAACCCTTCATATTTTTGTCCTTCATTTTCGAGGTAAAAATGGGTTAACCCAAGTGTTATTTAGATTAAATTGATAACATGTGAACTGTGGAAAATAGAAAAATCTAAACGGTTCTCATAAAACCCTTAGTATGAACTTGTGATATATGGGTCTAGTCTCGACTGACTGTTATCCCTTGTGAGTCCGTCACAGTGCCCTCAGTGTCACGGGTTGTCACTTAGCGTAGTCCTATAAATAGTGTTATCGACAGTAACTTATAAATTCTATGCTGTTATGTGACTATGGATTTACAATTTAATGAAACGGAGTCTTTTTTTTTTAATTTCAAACCACGAAGAGTAATATTATAGCCAAGAGACATTGAATTAGGTATTACATGACGATTGTAAAACTCATGACATGGCCATGGAATTGTGACAGAAAATTAAAATTATTTTTAGATAACTGTTTATTTAAACTTTAAAGTTGCAAAATGAACAAAAAAGACGTTTTTGATTTGTAATTTAGGTAGAAATATTGTGTATTTTTCAACTTACTTATAAGTTGCATGAATAGCGAATGATATGAAGGAACTCGTTTTGGCGTGTGGAGTAAAACTGCAGCTTATTGATTTTACCACTAGACAGTTCGACATACGGTATTACAAATTATATACCGTTATAACTTGTCATTGTCGTATCACTATCACATATTGAAGTCATCAAATAGCGTACAATCCTAGTATAGGCTTCCAGCGAGAGAACCTCATAGTGAATTATCGGCAGCTGAAAAGGCAAACAGATTACCTACCCAGGTCACGTAACTATCCATTTAGTGAAGGGCAGGAGATTTACATCCGCGTTAATACATCTCATATATGTCAGGTTGTTTTATTAAAAATGTTGTCAGGTAGAAAACGTTTCTTTCAAGCAGTTAGAATATTAACAAGTTAACAAAATTGAGGGCTACATTTTAAATTTTCAATCAAATAATTGATCATTGCAAAAACAAAATCTCTATCGCAACGTCGAGGCTTCTCCTTACAGGCTTTGTCAAAATGTACGTGTACTTGCTTTTACGGCTTGGCGGAGATAGAGTCTGTCGACCTGAATGGCCGAAACGTTACATGTAAGTAACTAGAAACCCTTGGTTTTGTAATAACACGTATTTAATGCTATGATTTACCAAGCTGGTGAACGTATTTACATATGGGGACACGATGCTTCGGTATTGGGCATATTTCAATAATTTCATTTTCTACATTCTATCATGGATGTATTAGTATACATCGGATTCATGATTGTATGTACTTAGATTTGACCTATATTGGGTTCATACCACTGTGAGCTGCAGAATATGCGATAGGCCTGTGTAGACCTCTGACAACAATGATATTTGTACTCTCTATTCAGATCTACAAACATGGAGAGTGGAAGTCTTGTTTCCGATTTGATGATGAAGTGTACATCTCCTATATAAACACTACTTAAAAGACTACTGCAGTGGTTCACCTGACGATACCCTGAATGTGCGTGTACATCACGTATCAATATTTTCATTCGTGACGTTTCTTCTTTCTTCAATGAGACACTCTCACGATTAGACGTCATACTATCTTTTCAGCGTTCAATTATGAACCTTTTTTCCAAACATGAAATGTAACAAAGATGGAATAAGCCAAAAAGTAAGCCTTGAAGTAATATTGAAGTGATGAATCTTGGAACCAAGAAAGTCGACTGTTATATTCTGTTATATAGTATATGACTCTTGCGCACAGGGCTTGCACACAGCCATACTCGTTAGAGGTTGTACATTACCAATGTTGGTATTGGCAGATCTAATACTATTTTAGAGACATTTAGCGAATTGTAACATTTTAGACGATTGCAGATTGATAAAAGTAATTTTTTAGTAACAGTCGCAGTATACTGACTTAACTTGACAGTCAGACAACTACGGACTTTGAAAACTGACATATATACATAGGAATGACGGACAGCGACGATCAAATTAGCTTGTTAAATACTAGATGGTACACTTCCTGGCGATCATTATCTTCAGTGAGATTGTACGATGTGTCGTGAGCGGCATGCCATTCAATCGTACTCTCAAGGTCGGAACAACATTTTTAAATAACATCAACGCTCTTTGTAAATATAACTTTGAGAGGCTCACCCACTCACTCACCCACTCACTCACTCACTCACTCACTCACTCACTCGCTCACTCACTCGTTTTTAATATTTTTTAAAAACATTTCTCTAGCCATTCCAACGACTTTTCAAGCGTCTGCTTTCCCACGAAATATTACCCTGAGTTGACAGAGGAACTGGCTTACTCGTATTCCTCCCGCTAGCTGTGTGAATATTCTAGAAAACATGGTAAACAGTAAAGTGTATACTTGTGACTGAATATCGCTGAATACTGAATATTGTTAAGCAGATTAAAAAAGACGATCATTATTTGACTTGACTCGTGTTTCAACGATAAGATATCAACATATTTGTCTCCTGCTCGCCATCTGCGTGTCTCTATTTCGGCAGACTTTGTACACCTGTAACCTGGGTATGACTAAATTTATGCTGCAATATCTCATCCGGGTGATCAATTGATGGCATCAATTCAAAACAAACCTCGCTTCAGGAAGTGCCACTACAAAATTGATATGTCTATTTCGTACGAAATATTCGATAAAGGAAAATCTGCTTCCGCATCGGAAGCAGAAGACATTATAAAGTATGTATTTGCATACGACGAAGTAAAGTGTTCGCTGTTGTTTCCTGGGGAAGGGAAGTGATGTTATTACGATGGATTTGGTATGGATAGATTTACAATATGAGAGGAAGAGGCACATATTATGAGAGAAATGAACGAGAATCATTGTGTGTGAATTATGTATAATATTTATATATATCTAATAAAATGATAAGCTGGAGACTTCAGTCTTACTTCCAATCCCAATGTGTGTGTGTGTGTGTGTGTGTGTGTGTGTGTGTGTGTGTGTGTGTGTGTGTGTGTGTGTGTGTTAAACATGGTTGTGCACTTGCGCTGTGAACGTAGCTTAACCAATGTTAGTAACTTCATATTAAATATCACATGTTTTCAATGAACCGTTCATATTCATACACCTGTAGCAGTATATCTGAAATCTTTAACCGCCTTTCGAGATTACATCGATTAGGCAATGGTGTGTAAAGATTACAAGGAAAAAAATCGAAGAGAGGTTGTATCATACCCACACATTGTCACACGGAAATTTAAAAATATGTGTAAAATGATACATAGATGTGAAAAATCGAAAAACGGTTGCACAGTTCAATCCGTGACGTGCTTAACGTCTATTCTTTGATCGGAATGATGGATTGTGGGAATCAATGAATCAGTTGTATTCAACTGGGAGTCTGGGGTAGTTTGTGTGATGTATATTACAGTGTCAGAGAGGACATGCTACATGTATTTTAATTGTCTTGGGCTTAAATCTGCGTTTTAGAAATAGACCTCGCTCGGCCGGCGTGATTCATTCCAAAACTGCGCTCTATTTCACGCATCTGTTTCGCAATATGTGTTCCAGTTCATTTATTTCTACTTCGCATTTATACACCTTAAGTCTTGGGTCTTAATAAAACATCAACAACAATGACGAACAATCAAAAGTAATTATTTATTCATAAAACCAAGTACATATTACTTTGATGATATCCACATCTCAAGTAAAGGATAGGAACGATTTTAAATTTGGTCGCTTGGCTTCTAACGTTAAGGCTTTATTTGATATATTCCTCCATGTTTTACAGAAAAAAAACATTCTGATAAATTCTGGTCTCAAATATCAAATTTTAATTGAGAAATTGTAAAATTCAAATTTTAGAATAATACAAATCATTAAAAGAAAATAGTTATTCCCGACTGATTTATAAGATTCAAGTGATCTTGATGAAAGTATCCGTAGAATTGTTCAATCGACTACATGTCGTTATTTCGATAACAAATACAGATTTCCCTTGAGTTCATGATATTTGTCTTTTTTTCTCTCTGAATGTATCTTTATAACTAGCTTCTTCAGCAATACTATTGCATTCTTTGTGCACGGTGACTAATAGTCAGGCTGTGTTGACGTATCTAGACCCATTTCATGTAATGTTATTAGTTTCATTGTACAAATGGCGGGACATCCAGACGACGTGTATAGTTTAAACCAGATCAGAATGAGTCCATTCAAGTTGTGATACTGCTCATCAAATGAAATAAGTGAGACATGGTTTCTTAGGATTAAGTAATTTTGAAAAATTTAACTACATCCCTGCGTTCAATATATCAATATCCGGGAGGACAAACTCTCTACTAGTGTGAGAATAATGTGTAGGTTTTTTTTGTTTGTGTGTGTTCAATGACTTTTCAACGAACTGTCACCGTATAATGGAATATAATACCCTGAAGTGTATAAAGGTGATTATTTACGGAATCTGTGCTGTACCTAAACTATAGAGTACTAGAATATTAGTTCCATGATAACTTTGTAATTTATTCCACGTGTGATGTCATCTAATTAAGACTTGCTCTTTATATTACTCAATCGGTAGAAAATGGCCTGGTTCAGTAAATATGATATTGATCACGTGCAAAATACTGTTACCACGGTGATAATGATGACTAGCACATCTGTAGGAAACCCCGTTGTTTTTATATTATCATTTCTGTGTAGATAATTTGTAGGGCAATGCAATATACACGTTCGAAAGGGTAGTCGTAGAAAACCTACTGTAGGTATGCATTACAGCGCTAATGATACACCAGGTACCTGCTGATGCTGTAAGTGAATTCGATGTGTGTAAATAGTCACTACAGTCAGGTTTGGAACTATTATTAATACTAAGACTTCCATTTTTGTCTTTCACGCAGCCGTATTATGCTTGTTTTGTTTGACTACACACGTATTGCGACTCGATCTCGTAATGTCCCAGAAGCGTTTCATTTTCATAATTCCACTAATGAACGTGTAAGTCTGTCTGTTAACTTAGCATTTCTTGAAGCTTAAATTGTATTAATGTTTGTGAAAATGTGTTTGTTATATATATATATTTCATAGTAATCTGCAAAATGACCCAAAACTAGGCCACCAGAATCCAAGTCTTCAATTCGAATCAGCGAATGCGCTTAAAAGATTACTATTCATAAGCGCTCCAGACTCGACTATCATCAACTGCACATAGTTGTTAAGGTCAACAACTCTGACGGAAATGGGTAACCATTGGCAAATAAACCGAACGTCAACTAAAATATATTGATTTTGACATTTCCATGTCATTGTACGTTCACCTTATTTCTAAGCATAACAACTGTAATTTCACATATCAATTTCAAATATTAAAATCCATGGAGACTTCTTTATACTGGTGATGAATTATTAATCGAGCTATGGAATCAAGACGAAATAACAGGAGAAGTAATCTGTCGGTGTCATCTTTCCATATATTGATCCCATTAAAGAATTTGATAGAAGAGCTAGTGCTTCATCAAATACTGTGTACATGCAAATTTTTATTCGTCTCCCCTCCTATGTTTACCAAAGGTTAAAAATAGACATATTGTACATGCACATACGAACAACTCTGTAACTACGGTTACCTCATTCTTGTGTGTACCCGACTCAGTAACTAGTGTTACCGTATTCGTGCATACCCAACCCCTTACCACCTCATAGGAGTACCTTATTCCTGTATGCCCAGTTTACCAATGGTTAAGAATAGACCTGTATTTGTACTTCTAACTCTGGAACTAGGGATGTATCATTCTACAAATGTATATGCCTCACTCCGTAACTACGGTTACGTTATCTCGTATCTGTGTACACATAACGAGATATTTCTACTCATTGATCATCCAGTGATGATTAAAAGTGTATCTGATTCTAAATCCATTTGTCCTTATTATTTTACGAGTAAATGTTGATAATGAGAGATCTGTAGGTAAAATAAATTTGTAGTTTGTACTGATACATCTTAATATTTTAAAAATTAAACGTGTTAATTCTTGTTTCCTTGATAAAATAAGATGTTTTCATCCCAAAGCTCTTTTCTGATTTTTAACCAAACCTCTGTAAATGCCTGACTGTGATAGCTTTGTTGTTGCAGTTTTGTACTTGTTTTTCAATATTTCATTAAAATTATAACCTGGTCCAAACACCTTTCCTGCATGTCTTCAGTCATCATCTCGTTAAGTTTCCGGAATTGTATTATGGAAATACTACAGACCAAATTGTACAACACGTTTTATACTCTTTGTTGATATTCAGGAGGGGCCTGTAACGGCTTATATTCTGGAGCCTGTGTATTGTCCACGTGACTACCATGTGATCCATTATCTCGTAACTCATTCATATTTGGGCTTTTACTACCCTGTCCTAAAGAGACTTGTACGTGACCTTTGACATAAAGAGCAGCAGGAGATGATCTTGGTGGCAGGACACGACTTGAAGTTGACGTTGTGTTAGGAAGTTGTTGCAATTGCTGTTGAACCATCATGATCTAAAATGGAAAAAAAAATTATTATTGTAAGATTTTGAATTGTGGAAGACAACTGTAAGTTATCATGAAATGTGATTCTGAAACATCAAACAGCTATGTTTTGTTTATACAGTTTATAACATATACGCCTTAGTAAATTGTTACATTTTATATATATACACAATGTATATATATATATATATATATATATATATATATATATATATATATATATATATATATATATATATATATATATATATATATATATATGTATATAATACCTGAAATTAACCATACGTCAGACTACTAATTTCTGATATTAAAAATAGACTGCTACTAATTGTATTGAGCACTATTATCTCCAAAGAGATTCCCTCATTGTATATCATACAAATCAAATGGTGCATACGTGCCTTTTATTGTTGATCAAATTTATATAGTCCATCGAAACAATATATGGTCACAAAAAAAGTTAATGTTTAAATTTAGTATACCTGTCTTACTATCAAACACATACCTGCCATAGCATGTAGCATACCTGTCATAGCATGTGGCATACCTGTCATAGCGTGTGGCATACCTGTAATGCAATTCAGCATACCTGCCATAGTGTGTTGCATACATGTACCTGTCATAGCATATGTAGCACATTTGTCATAGAATGTAGCATACCTGTCATGCAATTTAGCATACCTGTCATGGATACCTGTAATAGACTTTAGCATATCTGTCATAGAATGCGTCGTAGAATTCAGTATAACTGCTTTATATAGCTGTCAAAGATTCAAGCATACCTCTCATAGAATCAAGCATACCATAGGACTTAACGATACATGTCATTGATGTAGCAAACCTGTCATGGAATTTAGCATATATGTATCAGAACTTAACTTACCTGTCACAAATCATGCATATCTGTCATTAAAAACACTGCCATAGCATCATATATAGCTGTATATGTATGTATGTATGTATGTATGTATGTATGTATGTATGTATGTATGTATGTATGTACATGTATGTATGTATGTATGTATGTATGTATGTATGTATGTATGTATGTATGTATGTATGTATGTATGTATGTATGTATGTATGTATGTATATATATATATATATATATATATATATATATATATATATATATATATATATATATATATATATATATATATATATGTATATATACAGGTTCACATACCTGTCTTTCCCCAACTCCACAGCAATATAAAAACGAGGCTATACAGGATATAATAAGAACAGCCAAGGCTACCAGTTCTACCAACACATACAAGACTAGACCACTGCTTTTATCATGATATACCCATATCACCGTGGATTCCCAGTAGGCTCCAATTGCAGATAATATCATGGCAAACAGTGCAGCAACTATCACCAATATATTTAATAGTAAGAACGTCACGGACTGGATAATAAACAGACACAAGTCAAATAAGCAATTCGGGATAATAAATTAATATTTTGAATGAATGAATGGAAAGCAAATTTTTTTTTATTCTTATTTTATATGTAAACTCAAATAATTTGACCATTTTAGCATGTGGTCACAAAACTGTTTTAATAAACCATCTATTATAAGTAATGTCAACATACTATTAAAGTCATTAAGAGAATATAGATATATAGATGAACCAGTGGGCTGGGCCGGGGTACTTAGTAAACTTGCAGTGTTGAGAGGGTCCTGCAATGCTACAAACTGCTGGAGGCAGACTCTTTATAATCAACAGGTTTTGTGATATATTCACGATATGTTATGCACACCGTGTGTATTATTAGCACTATGCTATGGTATTGTCATCACATTTGACTAAATAAGTTGATATTGATTTTGTCGTGATTTCATAGAGTCACGAGATAATTCACCTAACTGAAGCAGTCTTATACGCCTGTAGTACATATAATATGGACATTTATACTTAAAGCTGAAGAAACGTAATTGTAAGAAAGTGGTCACAACAATTGTAGCATATTGAATTGCTGCTTTTGATAACCTGTGATATGGCAGCATCCTTGGATTACTTTACTTAGTAGTGAGATAACATGATAAAGAAGGGGAGAACTGAGTCAGTCCGGACATTTACAAACAGTAGCTATGGCAAACTAATATATATTCCCTGAAACAAGCGCAATTACGTCAAAGTGGTTCTGTCGTCATGTATGATGCATAAAAGCAATTAGTTGAAATAGCTATACATAGATATCAATGCCTCGTTGTTCACTTCTTGTACTTTGTCTTTTGTAACAACTGGATGGTACTCGGATATCCAGAGTTGCACTCTGTCAAGTGAACATAGAGGTTATACTAACCGTAGAGGTAAGGGAATATGTTAAACATAGACGTTCATACTAACTATAGGGATAACAGACTATGTTTATCAAGAGAATATAGACATTATACTAACCGTCGAGACTAGATTAGAGATACAATTAATACAATAGCATAGACAGGAATGACATTGTACAATGTAGACAGGGATCTCATCTTTAAATAAATAGTACTGACATTTTGGAATAAACAGATATGACATCTTCAAATAGACAGGGATGGCATTTTGACACAGACAGGATTGATAATTTGACATAGACAGTAGTGATATTTGATACAAGACAGGAGTGATATTTTGACACAAGACAGGAATGATGTTTTGACACAGACAGTTGTCTTCACTGGAGTAGAGAGGGTCATGTTTGTGTTTCCCCGCAGATCTGTAGACTGCATGGGTTGGACAAACACGAAAAAAAAGACCGACGCGAGGGTATTTAAGTGATGCGCGCGCTGACCAGAAACAATTTCGCTGACCAGAAACAATTTCCCTAATGCATTTTGTGCACACGATTAAAAGCACAAATATACACTTGAACAGTCATACTGCTCCAGTGGATGTTGCTTGAAGGAGAGTTAATACATTTTATGTTGACAGGGATGTCATTACAAATTTTTGCACCAGAAATAGAAATGGAAAATTGACCTGGATTCGATCTGGCGCATGACATGGGTATAGAATTTGTTATAAGCAGAATCGAGTATCATAGTCGTGACTAGTGACTCAAAAATAATCATACAAAGAATGTGGTGATTGTTGACGGATCACACCATAAATAAAAGAGCCTAGTAAATATTTATAAACTTTGAAAACATTTAGTCTAAGAATATTCAAAGTCATAAACAAAGGAGTTCAATGGTCCGTCAGGGACTTAAATTTTATTTTTTCATCTACTCTCCATTCATGGCTAGACAGAAGTGATGTATTAATGGTACTTGAATATCAATATCGTATGCAAGAAAAATAATTGGAGAGAGAAATAGAGCGTCCATCTTCAGCAGATGATTTGAATTGAAATGACAAACACTTACCATTGAGTCCACCTTTTCATTCTTTGATACTAAGATACCACTTACTCCAGTTACAATTGCCTAGTGAAAACAAGACAGTATCTTTATTTAATTCGCTAGGTTGATATTGGTATTTCTTCCTCGCACTATAATTTAAAATTGAAAGTTTCCTTTTCATAATCACAAGCTACACAACTGTTCATTGTACTGACCCTCTACTATTACTACTACTTGCATAATTGTTGGCCTCTATTCTATCTGTCTGTCTGTCTGTCTGTCTGTCTGTCTGTCTGTCTGTCTGTCTGTCTGTCTGTCTGTCTGTCTGTCTCTCTCTCTCTCTCTCTCTCTCTCTCTCTCTCTCTCTCTCTCTCTCTCTCTCTCTCTCTCTCTCTCTCTCTCAACTCTCAGCCATCGCTATGATTCATGTTTATTAATGAAGTAGTTTCATTTTAACTGGCATTTTGATGACATAAAAGCTTTATATAGTAATAGAAAATGCATTATTTGATTGAAAACTGATTCGTTGAGGGGTAGTCGTTTGACATCTATGATTGAACTTTGGCATTTGATGGTTGATGGCAGTGAGATAAATACTGTACAGTCTATATGTTATGCAAACAAACTTAGTCAGTGCATGATTGCGAGGTCAACATTTATTAAAAACTACCAAACTAACGTTGAATTTGCTAGACAATTCTTCTGTCAAAAGGAAAGCCGACGCAATTATCAAGGAATTTTGAGAATTACGTTGTAGAGAGAAACATGTTGTGCTGATGTGCATAAATATGATTCACATTTATACAAATAAGCTATAAATTTGGAATCAAATAATTTAGATATGTATAAATGTTTGAAATGGTATAATTAATGTGAACGAGAACGCATATAATATAAAACCACATGTTTAAAGAGTGTACAAATTAATACTGTAAATATGTAATATGACTATGTACGTGTAAAGTTGAAACGAGTATTAGATTGCCTTTAAAAGCATCTTTCTCTCATTGAACTTTGACCTTCAAAATCGGGTGTGTGAGACACCAAAGTTCTTTGGGGAATATTATATACATTATTGTGTCTGTTAAAAAATACATACGGAAATGGACGTTTCTTTAAAAGTAGATTATGATGTACAGACCGAAAAGAACCATCATGATTGAGTAAGTGCTATGTTACATTGAACAAAATAAAATCCATGCTACATTTTCTATTAATTTTATAGTTTCTCATCTACAGTTGAGATGTAGATTCGTTTTACATTGCGTTTTGCTGTAGGCTACCACTTGTGTGTAAGGTGCACATGGTAAGAATTGATAATTCATACATCTAGTGGCTTAGCCAAACATGATAATGGTATAATACCTTAAAAGAAACACGCACCTATGGCAATATTAAGTCATCAAGTTTCTTAGATGACTACTATCAAATAACTCGATTCACTCATCATTTCCCTCAATAAACAACATATACAACCCAACATTTCCTAGAAAAAAGTGAAATTCTATAATACCATATATTATCAAAACGAGTATCTAGGGCTACAAGGATTTGACAATATTGGATTGGAATAAAACCATGTTGTCAATGCAAATAGACAAATGAAACAGATACTGGAATAAACCCCTGTAGCCAATTCAGCTAGTAATGTCATGTCAATCCCATCATCTGGCATGGACCATTCCATTGTCTTCAACAAAAAAAGGTTAGCTTGACACCCATCTTAAGAATTAACGGTACGAAAATAGCCAATTTTACGTATTTTGTACATTTCCTATTCTCCTGTGTTTTTGTATTTGTAATTCTCCACCATCAGGATGATAGCATTCCCTTGCGATTACGTAATGCATGACACATATACTCCCAAGCTTAGTAATAAAAATCCCAAACGAATTGAAATACTGCAGGCTTAGGAAATACAATATCCCCTGGACTGTTAATATCGGAGCAATGGATAATTTCTAGTCTAAGTCTCTAGAAAGATTCGTAGATGTATTTTTTTTTGTATCAAGCAATATCAAAATGAAATTGATCATATTTATGTTGACAGTCATCCATTAGACAATCATAGTACGTGAAGTAGTGCATATGACGCTATTCTAGATAGGTCTGTGTATTTACATTATTGTACCGAGACAAAAAATACTTACAATCATACCAGAATTACTGTTTCATCACGATTACCAATGAAATAAGTAACCATATCACAAAAAGAAATAGGGGCATTAAGTATACGATACAATAAACTTGTCAATTACTTTGTTATCATTGTAACTAGGCAACGAAATAATATGAGGTATCGTAGAGAATACATTCATTGAGATATTGGTTTCTGTATTTTGTCAATGTGATGTATGAAAAAAGGACGAGGCTTATATCTCCATGACAACCTTTCTGAGTGTACTACTTTTTTATTTTATCATTGTTATTCCTTTGAGAATGTGTCAGCGTTTACATTTCTTTAACATTTGCTGTTTGTCGTGTGTGTGTGTGTGTGTGTTATTAGTTAGTTAGTTAGTTATTTTGTTTGTTTGTTTGTTTGTTTGTTTGTTTGTTTGTTTGTTTGTTTGTGTGTGTGTGTGTGTGTGTGTGTGTGTGTGTGTGTGTGTGTGTGTGTGTGTTTATGTGTGTGCACATGTGTGTCTTTGTGTTTTGATACACGTTCTGATGTACAGCAATGAAACATCAATCGTATGATCCGCTATATAAGACACTTAAACATACGAGAAAGTACAATTAAAAAGGTTGGTATTTAGAACTCCTTACTGTGATGTCTTCATATTTCATACATCTGAACAAATTAGCTCTATCCCTGGGTTTGTTATAATATACTGTATAAGCTTCTCGTACTTCAGTGCAAATGCAGTAAATTATCACCGATATGTACAGTTTTTTGTATTGATAGATGGTGATTTGTTAGACCTGAGCACAATCCGACAGTCGTGATACCATTCCAATTAGGAAGGATTTATCAAAGTAAGATATACTACTTGCAATGATAAATTGAATCCTTTTTTTTCCTTGGCGACAGCGACGAGTCTTTCTTTCATTGGCTACAACGATGAGTCTTTCTTTCCTTGGATACAGCGATGAGTCTTTCTTTCCTCGACTACGTACTTCTTTCCTTGGCGACATCGACGTGTCTTAGTTAGTATACGATTACCAGAGTTAACGGAAACAATATCACGATGAATACACTTGGTGTTCTGTGAATGCTTATAATGGTTTCATACTTTCGCTATCTCTTCAACATGTCCAATTATTTCAATTACTCGGCATGGAAGACTTAAATCGAAACGTGCTTAGACCTGTCAGTCAATAAAAGTTTTTTATTCCATGATCTATGACGTCACTCAACAAACCATGCATTTACCATATTACGACGTCTTTCATTTCGTCTTGTTATTTCCCCAATGCTGAAAATATGTAAAAAAATCTTTGTATGTGTTGTCATAGATTTCGTTTGCTTCGGTTTTCCGTTCTGGTTGTTTGATATTCTTTATGCTATATCATGTTTTTCTTTGTTTTAGTATTATTCATTTGTAATATCATCTATACAAATTTAAAGAAAGTATGCGTATTTGATTATTTATTTATAATTTATATATATACCTTGTATCTAGTTACTTTCCATATTTGTCGGGACCATGGACTAGATTAGTTTCAAGTGAACTATTTCATGGTCCTCACCAGAACACTTTCTTATTAACAGTAGTTTCTGGTGGAGATAAATTCAAATTCAAATTCAACAAATCATATTTACGATATTTTGACGTCATTCAACAAACTACGTATTTAGCATATCATGACGTCATTAAAAACATGTAATCACCATATATTATGACGTCATTAAAAACATGTATTCACCATATATTATGACGTCATTAAAAAAACATGTATGTATTTACCATGTGGACAATAAGTTTCCAGTAGTGATTCACAATGTTATATCTGACATTGAGGGACTCTCTGACCCCAGTTCGCAACGTACTGTGTGTAACATGAGATAGTTGCTACAACTTTCATCCTGTAAACCTTCTCATAAGCAATGCATTCATTACAGAACGAATTGCAAACGTTTGCTGCAAGTTGACACTCTCATCTACTTCGACAGCATGAATTGGTTTTATCTCTTTGGAAAGGTTTGTTTCTTGCAAGACAGATTCATGTTTCTTATTAAACTAATAAAGCGTTAGAAACGTGAAAAGACATTGGCTTATAAAATACTATCATTGATTAGTTTCCTAGGAGACAGGATGATGATGTCTTTCATTAAAGTCCAACCGTATAAATGTGAAATAGTTTCAATTTATCAGGATTCTTTAGATGGTATCACAGCCTACGTCAGAGTGCCTCAATACTGATAAAATATAAATGTGTGTATTATCTTCATGCTAACGACAGTATTGGCCGGAAATTGCATCAGCCATTAATGTGACAGAATTGAAGCAATAAAATTGCTATTTGATCCAACTTTCGTTTTAGGAAGGTTTGAAATGACACATAATAACTACCTAGGCATAGACGTGCGTATGTTTGTATACACCTTACTGTGTGTGGTTTATTACAAGACATACATATATGATCGTCCAATCTAGTAGTTGTAATCTCTAAATTTGTATGAACATCATAATGAAGTAACAACACGAATTTCTAAATTTTGCACCGCAAACAACATTTTTTTTCTTCACTCACGTTCCAAAGTTTGTCACGAAAAAAATATGGTCATTTCATGAAATACAATCAGCATATACTATTATCTATAGCAAATGAGGCGACATTAAGCCGGCTTTTAGCTAATTTTATGTTTGATTCTCTATCTTATCTCACGCAATAAATCAATATTTGTCCCGAAGTTCACATTCCCAAGGCTCTCATTCGTACTGTCTGGCCACTAATCCAATGATGGTCTGTATTTAGAGTAATGATTATTTAAGACAAGACTGACCACAGTTGCATACCAACAATAATTCGATTCTATGCTATATCCAATATTTTCCTTCGTTGAGTCAAATAAAATACGAGTGACCTAAGGGCCTTGTCACTTCAAGTCAGAGACTTGGAAGTGACAAAACCCCTTAGGTCACGAACATTTTCCGGCTGAATGAAGAAATATATTTAGGGAATACTATAATTACTCCTGCGCAACCATAATTTCTGAAAAAATTGAGAAGAGATTTGCTTTATTTTGAACGTTTTGACTCACATACTTAGAGCATCCCAGAACGAATGAGGTAGACATGCGCGTTGTCGTGACAAAGAACGACCAGGCTATAAATCATATGTTTAGTTCGAACCCGTTCAACTTGGTTTACAAATCTATGACCCTGTGAATAAGACTGAGACATAGCACAAATAATGACGCCAATTTGAATACACAAAAGTTACATAATTTAAGAAGACAGACACGGGAATATGCTTTTTTTTTTGTATTGTAATAATGAATAAGTTAAGATAGATTTGAAACGATATTATTATTCGCTTATGGGTGGCTATGAGGTCACTATTAGTAGTTTGTTACCTAGAGGGCTGTTATGAAGCCACTGTTAACCGGGGATCAGAGCCGAGTGAAACAGTTTATACCATAACAGCACGAATAAAACCAGGCAATAACTGTTTTATAATAACATACCACATTCGCAGGCATTGTCAAATGAAATCCCCGATAAGACATTCGTGCTACATGAGTATTGTCCAAGGGAAAGCAGAACGCGAATAGTGCCCCTACATGCAAATTGGGGTCACTATGGGTCATTAATCCATATCATGTGATGTGATGCGATCTACACCAATAACTGAAGGCTATTTTAAATTGATATGTCATTAAAAAGATATGTGGTTGTTTCACTGATATAGTTAACTTTGCAATAACATTACTTTAGTGGTTTAAAGCCTCTAAACGAACAAAGGAACGATTTTTTTTTCACAATCATTTTGCTGACGTCAAATGATTTTTAAAAAACCTGAATCATCAGGAGATCTCTTCAATCTCCTATGAGCTTCTTCCTTTGTGTTACAGAATCGGGAGATGGGAAATTCCATGGTAACGCTCTGGAAAAAAGAATGACCCCCTCAAGGTAAAACTTCGTCAGATGCGAAGTGCAAAACGAATCAAATTCTCATCTTGCTTCATCGATCCAATGAAGGGCTATGCAAAATAAACGTTGGTTTTCGATAATTCCTCATGATGTTGTATGTATACATGTATGCAGTTACCTATCTTAGAAATCGGTTCGAATGCCGTGTAAATTGGCAATTAGTTGACCTTAACATTTTCTTGTTCCCTTCCCAGCCCAGTTGTCATACTCTTTCAGTATAGTATAGCTGACACACATATGGTTACAGCTTGTTCATGCTCAAACATGATATCACCATAACAAAAAAAATGTGCAAACTTAATACATTTATACAATAATATGTGTACTACAATGTCCATGCAATTTTAATGGCGTGATGAAATGGAAACTGAACGTGTGGCAACTATGTTCCAAATTAAGTGTAATTACATTCTATTCTTCTCTGTGCCAATTTTATACCTAATCATTTCTATCGATTTTACCCTTAGCATGTCGTGGCGATTATAGTGTCATATTGAGTTTACCTGTCATTTTATTTCATTCAGCTGTCAAACCAGATAATTTAATTTTATTATCACATATTATACATTTTTACGACTGTCATTATAATAATTCAACAAGATCTGTTCTAATGAAATGACCTAGTTGACGCTATTAGTTTACGGCAGGTAACCACACGTTGTTAGAGAAGATTAGTTTCACCGCTTTGCTTGAAGAACAGGCAACTCCCCATCCACACTGTCTGAATAAGTCGAATTTGCCCTGACTCTAATATTATCCATCTTGCGTACAGCAGGGTCATGGGTTTATCTCTGCCTACATTGTCTGCGTAATGACAACGATGAATAGCAGCGCTAAGCACAAAATAGTCGAACTGTACGTCTAGCTAGGTGGTATTGAAACTCGACTCTTACAAGACAAGGTCATGTGTAATCTTTTACAAGTTTCTCAGGTCACGTTGCGTAAATGAGTACCGAAGTCTTTCATTGGAATCATTTGTATTCCTGACAACACACAGTGATTCTAATATACATGTCTTCGAGAGTCGGTGATGTCACGTGTATCATTTCAATCTTTATAGTCTTTCTTCGCGAGTCATACACTCTAATGTAAATTCTCAATAGGTATTAATTGAAACCAGTCATTATCTAGGATACGCTTCTCAAAAGTAGAATATATTCATACATATCTAATTTTCGTTATAAGTGTATATCTTTCTAATTGTATTGATTCAGAGAAGTCGTTTACTGTTTCAGAATTGTGGGTTCTCAATGTTAGATTGGCAATAACGAAAACGTCAACTTAATGTCACTTAGTGTTTGTAGCCCATCTGCACTGATTTACATTATGTCTAGCAACTAAGTCCAAGTCCATAGCAACAATGAAAAGATGGTAATATATATATATTTTTTAAAGGCAAATGTTGTTGTACATTTTGTAACCCCAAAAACTAAACTGAGCAGTAATGGAAAGAGATTAAACAGTAAATGAAGCGGATATGATAAACATTACACCTGATTTAACCATGTATTGTGCAATCAAACCTTAAATGAGACTTCTGCCTAATAGGACTGTACCCTGCCAGGCATGTAATTGAATATGTGCCGAGTAAATACATGTTTAAAGTGTTTTACTGTCTCTTCACATGTCATCCATCACATAGTTGTTGTCTTTAAAAAAAGTTATCTCGTACTTTCCAAAAGCTTTATTCCCTAAATCAAACATCTGAAGTATCGATTCTATTATCATCATTACTTAGATAAACAAATATAATTACTTACTCGCCGGCGAGCAAGCTTGTCTCCTTCAAAAGAATGTGGTATCAGCTTTAGTAGAGAAAATTCAACTATCTCAGCAACAGAAATAAACTTCAAAATATTCAGACAACTTCAAGAATCCGCAATTAGTGAATTCTTTCAAAATAGATAATGGCAGTCGTTTGCTTTTCTCTACCACTCAGCTGATAGTCACGATCCGACTGATGAACAGTAAGCAAAAGAGATTAAATGTCTTAAGCCTGACACTGTAGCCAACTAAATCTAACAACCCATTTAAAATTGCCCCGGCTCGTTGTTCTTTTCATATCAGAAGACACATTCTTTTCAAGCTCAATGACCCGGTATATAATAGAATAGATAGCATGTGCTCTATATAGACGTTTGGAACTTTTTTTGTTTATTTGATAGATTTAATGTATTTGCGCTGATGTATATCTGGTAAATGTAAACATAGAGAATGAGAATGCCATGCCTTGTGTGACCTGCCATAAATACATACATTAGTTAAACAGTCATGATAGTAGAGTCGAGTCAGATTAAGTTTACTGGAGATGAACGTCAGTTCTTTTCCTTATATCGTTTAATAATTAAAGATTGTTAAAAATCGAATATGTATGGTAATCGATAATGGGAACTTGAAATCCATAAAATCATTATAATATGTAGATTGGCCCCTAGATTATTCATTTTATTATGATATTGAAATCCATAGATTGTGGTTTTATTAATGTAAATATCACACTTTGGAATCAACATATCAGTTACCATAGCAACGTAGTTCAGATGCTTTATTAATCCTCCAGTCTTTACTTACAAATTTGAATATTTTGTTTTAATCTGATCTGATTGGCCAGCCAAGACACCATCGCCTCTAAGTCTCCATCCTTGGCCTTCCATCCCCATTGTGAGTATCCCCATATACGTATGGAAGCTTAAATAAGTTTGATAACATTTTGGTACACGTCTATCAAATTTCACAACCTTATTTGAATCCAATCGCCTTGACCTCCAATCCTCGCTTTAAAGCATATCCTTGGAATGTCATTTTATTAAACGTTTCAGTAAATCAAGAATGATCGTTGAATCTTTGCTATCAGCAGCTGCCCTTCTAATATAATTCATTATTATATAGATCACAACATACAGGCACTACTCCCACTGGCGTTGCTACGAGTAGTCGTTATCGAATGCAGTATAAATGTTCAGTGAATTATAGAAATATATGAACGTTTGGCATTCACCGTCTGCCAATGCTAATTGAGACATCTGACTATATATGATAAACACGTGGTGAAATCAGTAATAAGCTAAAAGTATAGATTTGCTACCAGAAACTATCTTACTTACTGGAGGGTTCATCGCATCGAGTAATGTTGCTCGGAGACGTTGATATTTGACAAAAAGGTGATTTTCTTTTTAAGATTCAATGCAACATTGCAGACAAGATTATAGAAACAGAAAATCAGTGACGTTATAATAGACCAAAATAAATAAAGTAACGAAGTTGAAATGTTCTGCAAAAGAGTCACCATTTCTCTGGAAAAGAATCTGCTCCTGGCAAGTCATAACAGTAATTTAAACCATGAATGATTCAAGGCCACTAACAAGATCATCGATTTTGTGTGTAGGGGCTATTAGTTTATATGATGTTGCCAACATTCCATAGTATAAGATCATAGAACTGTAGCATGTGCAAATGACATCCATTAAGATGGTTTCATAGCAATCCATAATCGGCATCACATTGTTGTCAGGATCCTAAAAGGCGGTCAAATGTTTCTTTATTTACCAAAGTATGTCTAGTATATTCAAATGCAGTCGTGTCTTTCAATGTACCCTAATATGTCTAGTAGCTACAAATACAGTTTCTGTATGTCTACAATATAAAAGAACCATCATATATAGCAGACGTATAGCCTAGGTGAAGTGGTTGTTGACATGTACATTTTTGAGTGTAAGAGGAGATCCCGTGGAGCAGATAGTTGATAGTATATGTTTCATTATATGCAATTCGCATTGTAAGTTGTCTTAATCATGTTAATGGTTGACGCCAGTCAGTGTGTCGACGTCTGTACGTACAGTGGGCTGTAGCCATTAACGTTGATGAGTTTGTATAAAATGAACAACATGTATAGTGTTCCAGAACCAGAAGATACTAAAAGGATGGTAAAACCGTGTGGTAAAAACTTGGTGCGATCAACGGACTTTGCCCAACCACACATTTATACAAGAGTACATGGACATCATCCCCAAGTGAAAGTAACTCAACAACAACAACAACAACAACAACAACAACAACAACAACAACAACAACAACAACACATCCACCTCGATGATCTAATGGCAAGGTTGACAAAATTCGAAAGCCATTATTTATTCTCAACTGAAAACGAAAACAAACAAGAAACCAAAAAGACCAACTTAAAACTAACGTGACGTATCATACTTCCTTAACTAGTTTGTAAAAATGGTTTGGTCGAAAAATATGATCGACGTTCGCTCAAAAGTGATGTGAACGTGAAATAATTTTAGTATATCACCTAAGTACAATATTTGAATTGAAAGAAATCACCGTTTTCACAAAAAAAAAAAAAATTTAATTTATGATGTACTCATGCAAATCGCGTTTTCCATTTGATCTCAAAGGTAATATCTGATAACATTAAGGTTTATGGTCGACCTGATGAGTCTGTATGTATTTTGGTATCTGATATATTGTACAAATATTACATATTAGCCTCCAACAAACATAGTCTAGAGCAAAAAATGTCGAGTTAGACTCACCATTTCATTTCTAATATGTCAACGCCTTTTACTGTTTATGTAGTTGATGTCCATTCTCCCGTAATTGTGTCAATTGACATCGCTATGTTATCAGTAAGCGTTGCTATGTGTGATTTTATGAACCCACACAATGTAGATTATCATCTAATAGTAGGACCTTACTTTAATTTGGACACCAAATAACATTTTATTATTATTAGGGGTGTGTATCCGAATGTAGAAGACTTGTTATGTCAGATCAACAATTCGAGTTAGCTATAAAGAGGAACGGATGCACGGACCACGGTCTCGACTAAGAATTAGCAATGGCTTCAAGAGTCAAAAAACCTCCACTGATTTTAGTGGAGATCCCTAGGAACACTCCACCCCCATGAGAGGTATACATATTCCAATCTCAAGATCCCCCTACCTTTTTACTGTCAAGATGCTATTGAACCTTTTTTGAATATTTCAACCCTATGTAGTAGCTAATTACATGATTGTGCTCTCTTATAAAGTATTTGCGAGATATTCAAGTCAAGCAATCCACTCTTAGTCACGATGAAATATCTGGCATATGAATATGATGGGAGGGGGTGTCATTATGTTTTAGAAGTAAGTTATAGGGGGGGGGGTCAGTCTGTTTTCGGTTTTACAGAAGGTGTGTGTATGTGGGGGGGGGGGGGTGTTCAGAGATTTTTATTGGCCCGATGGAAAAATCCACCCCTCCCCGGGTGGAGGAACTGACTTGTCCCTTACTCTTCAAATGGAGAGTGAATCGGACAAACACCAGTTTTACCCTACCTGTGACCCACCTAACTACCATCTCTGTCAAGGGGTAGTACGAGACGAAGTGACACTTTTGACTGCCTACAACCCCCAGGGGAGAGATCACCGGGGGTAAATTAAGTCAAAGGTGGAACTTCGTCTCATACTCATCACATTTACACATCCTCTGCTAAAGATTTACCCCGGCGGAAAGACATGGTCAAATATGTTCCTTCGTATACATGTGTGAGTGTCTAGTTCAGGTTTTCCATTGTTTTCTAAATGGTCTTTCTGTTATTGGTTTCTTCCTATCAGATGTACAGCTATTACAAGAGCAGTTTTACATTGTCTTTTTAAGTTGATTTCCACTGTTTCTCGTGAGACTTCACAATATTTGCGATTTTGTTATTTTTTTCTCGAATACGTAAGAAAAGGTTTAGGGTCGGCAGTGAAAACCTAGGTGGGGTCGGGTAACCGGAACCAAACAATTATTTTTTTAAGGCCTAATCAAGAGAATTGTTGTCATTTTATTTGTGGTAACCTTGAAAGTCACAAAGACCGTCACTGTCAACCAAAAGTAGATCATTGCAAAAAAGGTTATTGGATAGCTTTTAATGGATAAAAGGACGTTCACTTGTTGCCCTGGAGTTAAACTATTTCTTCCAGGAATCCATGCCATTAAAGTTTATTTCGTCAATATACAGAGTCGATAAACAGGCCATGAAATCGTACTTTGTAAAATTACAGCCGGTAAGGTGAAACTCTTTAGAAAATAAACCTAGAGGTGTGCAAGGTATAAAATAATATGTCTTTTGAATGATCGCGATTGATCGTCATTTCAGAGCAAGTTTACAAGGACAGATCTTATCCGACAAGAAAGTAATTTAATTTTACAGTCATGTTAACACTTCGGGCTGGACTCGTAATTTCCTACGGTTTGCATTTCCAATGCCATCCCATAATTGAAACTTTAATGACGTGAATGAAATCAGTCGTGCTACAAGGTGCTATACTTCAAGCCTTATTTTACGACATGATGTTTAATTCTACGCATTTGAAATCATTCTACAATGAGTTTGTTGTCTGCCATTTGATGATTGATGATTAGTAAACCTGGGTTAGTAAATGATCCTTTTTTTTGTATTTAAAACACATTGATTTTCTCAAGCAAAACAATTCAAACATGATAATGCTGGACCCAGAATACAATTCTTATTGCAGTGTATCTTCGCTTTGTCGTGTCGTGAAAGCTTATAGATAATATTGCAAGTGAAATGACATTACTGTCGCCCCCATCCTCTTCCCTTACCCCTTTACACCCCCCCCCATCCTGTCCACAGCGTCCTCACATGTCCATTTCCTCCTACCAATATTGTCTTTGTATTATGTTTCACCATAAGTTACTCTATTTTGACATACTATACATGAATGGGGCTAACGGCGTTTTGTTTTTAACACAATTGAACTGCTGTTGCAACTCTGCCTGAACAGAGTTTAATATCATGCTAACCCCTCCAGTAATATACTTTTAGCCTAATTACAATTTTGTTGCTGTGAAAACGAGCTCTACCTATTTTCTAGTGGTGCTTGAGCATAATCTAACACCATTTTTCAATTTCATATATGTGTAACAGAAAATATAAAGGCTTCTTTTATTAATAGGTTCCATTTTCATGAAACACTCTGATATTGTAATTGTAGATAAACTATGATATCTCAAGTGGTTTTTAATAGGTCTTTGGCAGTATGAATAAAGACTGTGCTTATTTACACACTACGTAGTTTAGTACATTGACGGTTAATTGCCTATTTCAATTTCAATTTGTATGTGCACTTTTGTTCGTAGGCGCTATCTTGAGAATGAAACACGAAGGAGTTATACACTATGCTAATACATATATAGACCTTTGTAGCCTGTACACCTATACTGATAGCTATATAGACCTTTGTAGTCTGTACACCTATACTGATAGCTATATAGACCTTTGTAGTCTGTACACCTATACTGATAGCTATATAGACCTTTGTAGTCTGTACACCTATACTGACAGCTATATAGACCTTTGTAGCCTGTACACCTATACTGATAGCTATATAGACCTTTGTAGTCTGTACACCTATACTGATAGCTATATAGACCTTTGTAGTCTGTACACCTATACTGATAGCTATATAGACCTTTGTAGTCTGTACACCTATACTGATAGCTATATAGACCTTTGTAGTCTGTACACCTATACTGATAGCTATGTAGACCTTTGTAGTCTGTACATCTATACTGATAGCTATATAGACCTTTGTAGTCTGTACACCTATACTGATAGCTATATAGACCTTTGTAGTCTGTACACCTATACTGATAGCTATATAGACCTTTGTAGTCTGTACACCTATACTGATAGCTATATAGACCTTTGTAGTCTGTACATCTATACTGATAGCTATATAGACCTTTGTAGTCTGTACACCTAAACTGATAGCTATATAGACCTTTGTAGTCTGTACACCTATACTGATAGCTATATAGACCTTTGTAGCCTTACATCTATACCGATAGCTATATAAACCTTTGTAGCCTGTACACCTATACTGATAGCTATATAGACCTTTGTAGTCTGTACACCTATACTGATAGCTATATAGACCTTTGTAGTCTGTACACCTATACTGATAGCTATATAGACCTTTGTAGTCTGTACACCTATACTGATAGCTATATAGACCTTTGTAGCCTGTACATCAATACTGATAGCTATATAGACCTTTGTAGCCTGTACATCTATACTGATAGCTATATAGACCTTTGTAGCATGTACACCTATACTGATAGCTATATAGACCTTTGTAGCCTGTACACCAATACTGATAGCTATATAGACCTTTGTAGCCTGTACATCTATACTGATAGCTATATAGACCTTTGTAGCCTTACATCTATACTGATAGCTATATAGACCTTTGTAGCCTGTACACCTATACTGATAGCTATATACACCTTTGTAGCCTGTACACCTATACTGATAGCTATATAGACCTTTGTAGTCTGTACACCTATACTGATAGCTATACAGACCTTTGTAGCCTGTACACCTATACTGATAGCTATATAGACCTTTGTAGTCTGTACACCTATACTGATAGCTATATAGACCTTTGTAGTCTGTACACCTATACTGATAGCTATATAGACCTTTGTAGCCTGTACACCTATACTGATAGCTATATAGACCTTTGTAGCCTGTACATCTATACTGATAGCTATATAGACCTTTGTAGTCTGTACACCTAAACTGATAGCTATATAGACCTTTGTAGCCTGTACACCTATACTGATAGCTATATAGACCTTTGTAGCCTGTACACCTATACTGATAGCTATATACACCTTTGTAGCCTGTACACCTATACTGATAGCTATATACACCTTTGTAGCCTGTACATCTATACTGATAGCTATATAGACCTTTGTAGTCTGTACAACTATACTGATAGCTATATAGACCTTTGTAGTCTGTACATCTATACCGATAGCTTTATAGACCTTTGTAGTCTGTACAACTATACTGATAGCTATATAGACCTTTGTAGTCTGTACACCTATACTGATAGCTATATAGACCTTTGTAGCCTGTACACCTATACTGATAGCTATATAGACCTTTGTAGTCTGTACATCTATACTGATAGCTATATAGACCTTTGTAGTCTGTACACCTATACTGATAGCTATATAGACCTTTGTAGCCTTACATCTATACCGATAGCTATATAGACCTTTGTAGTCTGTACACCTATACTGATAGCTTTATAGACCTTTGTAGCCTGTACACCTATACTGATAGCTTTATAGACCTTTGTAGTCTGTACACCTATACTGATAACTATATAGACCTTTGTAGTCTGTACACCTATACTGATAACTATATAGACCTTTGTAGTCTGTACACCTATACGAAGACATACAACAATTAGCACCAATCTAGGTAGTCTGTTACACCATACTTTATGAAGACATACAACAATTAGCACCAATCTAGGTAGTCTTTTAAACCATACTTTATGAAGACATACAACAATTAGCACCAATCTAGGTAGTCTGATACACCATTCTTTACGAAGGCATACAATAATTAGCACCAATCTAGGTAGTCTGTTAAACCATACATTATGAAGACATACAACAATTAGTACCAATCTAGGTAGTCTGATACACCATACTTTATGAAGGCATGCAACAATTAGCACCAAGCTAGGTAGTCTGATACACCATTCTTTACGAAAACATACAACAATTAGCACTAATCTAGGTAGTCTGTTACACCATTCTTTATGAAGGCATACAACAATTAGCACCAATCTAGGTAGTCTGATACACCATACTTTATGAAGACATACAACAATTAGCACCAATCTAGGTAGTCTGATACACCATACTTTATGAAGACATACAACAATTAGCACCAATCTAGGTAGTCTGATACACCATACTTTATGAAGACATACAACAATTAGCACCAATCTAGGTAGTCTGATACACCATACTTTATGAAGGCATGCAACAATTAGCACCAATCTAGGTAGTCTGATACATCATTCTTTACGAAAACATACAACAATTAGCACCAATCTAGGTAGTCTCAGATACACCATTCTTTTTCTAAAACATAGTATAATTAATTCCAATATAGGTAGTCTGTTACATTATACTTTACAAAGATATACAACAATCAGTACCAATCTAGGTAGTCTTTTACACCATGCTTTACAAAGATATACAACAATCAGTACCAATCTAGGTAGTCTTTTACACCACACTTTACAAAGACATAAAACATTTAGTACCAATCTGGGCAGTCTATTATACCCTACTTCATGAAAACATACAACAATTAGTACCAATCTAGGTAGTCTGTTATACCATAGTTAAATTCGAAGTGGTGGATCACACAGCACTGTTAGATGTAATCACCAGAAATAAGCTCTCCGTGACACCTGTGTTTATATTATTGCTCTGTATGTTATCATTTATAATGCCTGCTTAATGTTACAGTACGTTGGTTATTTGAAACCAATACTTATTGTTACAAGGGCTAATGTTATGATAACAGTCCTCGGCTTATATGTATACTAAGGGGACAATGCCAGTATTTTGAGTTTTATCTCCAGGATTATGTTACAATACCAATTAGTCTTTTGGGACACTTTTTAAATACTATTTGATCCTTGACAGCTGAAAGCTATCGATAATCCCGAATATTTGATACCTTTTATGACTTTCATTCCGTCCCCAGGGTTTGTTATTAAAGCTACCGTCTGCTGTATAGAGTTAAAGTTGATACATTACAGGCTTGAAAGGGCTACACTAGTTATCAAAGCCTATTATTTACATATCTTCATGCAAAGTTCCTCCTAAAATGTCATTTACTGTTCAGACTTAAGTTACTTCAAACTTGCCAAAGCATGATACGCTCTTAAAAGTATATTTCAAGAAAATAGAGGTGATCTGGTTCAATACTTGGCACCATCATATACGGCAATATATATATATACATTAAAATCATATATATATATATATATATATATATATATATATATATATATATATATATATATATATATATATATATATATATATATATATATATATATAGTCACAATTTAGCAATTGAAGTGGGACGTCATTGTATATTCCTGTTGAACTTAGAGTGTGTCCATATTGTAAAAGACAAGGTTTTACAGTTGTTGAGGACGAATGTCATTTTATATTGTTTTGTCCTTTATATAACGACCATTTCATTCCTCAAAGATTTAGAAGTAACCCCACGAAAGAAAAATGTTTTTCCTCCTTACTGGCATTTAAAAATGAAGTTATCCAGTATTAGCTATCAGTTTTTGTACACAAAGCTTTTAAAACTCCGTCTAGTTTAATTCAGCAAACATAGATGTAATGTTTATGTTATATATATATATATATATATATATATATATATATATATATATATATATATATATATATATATATATATATATATATATATATATATATATATATTATAGTGCTGTAAGTTGTATTTTGCTGTTCTGTGCTAGGCTAGACCAGACTATCATAATAGTAAACTATACTGCATAACATACCAGAGGTAAACATCCCCCTACGGAATCGATTGTACATAAAGGCTTTTGAAGCTATCAATCATGACACAGCAAGTTTCTAATTGGAAACAATGTACATTTGTTGAATTTACTATTCATGTTAGAATGGATAGATGTACATACATGCACCAATTAACGGTAGGTACACTTCTGTTTGCAGTGAAAATTGGAGTGTATCTCTACTTACGAGGTTTCAAGTAGTTGACAAGTAGTGTCGTTATAGTCTATGTCTTGTTGTGTATCCACACATCCGCTATTTGCCCAATGTTTGTTCTCGAGCACAACTAAATTACTGTTCTGACAGACAATGTACTTGACAAACTACTTCATTGCGTACACTCGACTTTCTATCTTTGGAGATATACTCACAAGATAAACATATTGTGTGACCACGGCTTTATTCTTTTCAAACCGGTTGTGTATTATTAGATCGATTCGTGAGATTAAAAAAGAAGAAGACGGAAATGATAGATAAAACAGATAGCTCTCCTTCGATGTTGACATATTCTGTTACAACGTACTTTAAATTGTAATCGTGTTATTACAGTCGTTAAGTTTGAGCATTAGAGTGTTGACCCATTAAATACACAAGCTGTCTACCTATCAGCATGTTGATAAATTAATTAATAAACAGTTCTAAAACCATACCCTATTGATAAACTGATTGTGGTCGGAAATTCAACCGTAAAGAAATATAGGGTAGCACCCATAACATTACGTAAAAGTAACATGCCTGTCAATGCTTGTGTTTTAAGACAGAGGTGATCCCATTTCTCAGTTTTTCGGCTTAAGACATTACAACGTATATGAACACATGATGTTCGGCTCTGCTATTTCGAGGACATTGATCGGTCCAGAGCTTGTACCATTCTAGTGGACATATACGTATTTGAAGGGGTTCGACATGGAGGATGGGACAGCTGAGGTCAATATCATTCGTCAAACCATCAAAACGAAGGAATTGAAACGACAGCATAGGAAATTGTAACCTATATATTGGAGATAATGGATGGCCTGATTTACCCATGGCTCTTCAAACTTTATCGGGATCGATCTTACAAAAAGCGCTAACTCATATCGATAGGATACCATCAGTTATATACATCTCCCTTTAAATCAAGCAGATCGTTTGGGCTAATGTTAGAGTGGGCTAAGCATCGTGATAACCAAACGGTGTGTCACAGGCCGCACGTAATTTATTCTGTAAAAAGCCATCCATTATGAAGATCAAATAAAGCCTTGGTTGACATTTTTGCTCTTCATGAATACTCAAACATATTAAAGAATAATAATGTTTGGCTAACCATGCTGTATTCATGCATATTAACATGAAACATGAAACCACTGTGACAATAGATTTACATTTTATATCGTTGTTGTATCTGGAGACCATTGTTTGGTTGTTCAAGTGAAAAGAAATTACACCATCCGTTTTGGTGTTTTGACAAAAACTTCAATTTATCAGTTAAAGCATCGTCGCCATGGTTTTTTGGAGGTTGACGGCGTGCTTAGGTTAGAATATGCAGCAAAATGAAAAAGTACGTAGCTTTTATTGTTTATTGAGAGATGTATGCATTTTGTCAAATCTCCAAACAGTTCATAAAAATAAAATGGAGATGACAGTTTGAATTTAATACATTACACCTTATCAAGTACTTACCAGCATTCCTGTCCAAACAGGTGATCCCGCGTTTCTATAGAAACCAGACAAGAAACATACGGATAAACAAGGCGCGCCAACCATTATTAAAACAACGCCACCGAAAATGATGGCAATGCTTATACCAAACATATTATCCTTTGTATAAACCATGATGTACGTATGGTAGAAGTCACTTCGCGTTAACCAGTCGACAGGTACTACTATTTACCGCCAGTAGTATACAGCTGAGTAGTTGTACGCTCATACACAAATTGAAAGAATCGCTCTAGTAGGTAATTCTGCGAGGATTGCTCACAATGCAAGCTGTAGATACTGCGTTTGCCACGTATATAGTATTTGAACCATCGCCGATTATTGTTATCGTTTTGAAATTATCCAATGGATGTAAACGAATGAATTAATTCCAGCTATGTAGACGTGGTATTCTCTGCAGGCCCGTCTACAGTCGGAGTCCATCAACACGTGATCAACGTATAGTAGAGCACAGCAAAGTGTTCGATATACGCCTTCTCTCCAAGGGAACTCGCCTCGTTCTGCTGGTACGTGTACGATATATGTGTGTCTTGCTCTAACAAGACCGGCAAATTTGAAAACGCAATTATCAACGAACATAAGAGCAACTGGTTTACAACCCCTTGATCACTGCGCATGTACAGCTCAATAACAGTACACAGTCCATTGTATCAATATAATTGAAAAATGTAAAAGAGGTTGCTTTGGTATTAATTATAATTTTGGCATAAATTGGCAATCGTACGTAAATAAAGAGAATCTACCGAAATGATATTCGTAATCATAAATTAAAAAATCAGGTTGCATGAGTTAAAATTTCCAATTTTTAAAATAGATCAAAATTTCTGGTGTCAACACCACAGGGAAGTGCATCTTCGATTCTGTGACGTCATGAAGTAATTTCGTGACATTAAAAGTCGTTAGAAAGTGGCGAATAATATAATATTGTTATTAAATGGAGCTCACCTACCCTAAATATCAACTCCAGTGGAAAGGTCGCAGTAATTGCATTGCATGAGAGCGAAACCACTGGAGATATAACATGATTTCAATGCGAATCCCTATCAAGTCGTTGACAACATTTGTCACAGCTGGGTAATGTTATCTGTGTGAACGTAGCCGATATCTATTACCCCTATATCCGTCGTTCATCTTCTAACCTATACAGCTATCTATACCTATGTCAAATGATAAGATGCACACAAAAACCGGTCATGGGGAACTTCTATTAATTATAGTAAGGGGAGTCGGGGGGACTAGATGGAAGGGGAAAGTAGATGTTACGATTTGTCCTAGTGGAAGGTCATATTTTAAAAGCGGCCATTTCGGGGTTTTATTTATAGTTGGTAATTTGAACTTCCGCATTGTGTGTCTACATATTGAGAGTACACGATAATGACGACTTCCAACAGTAAACCCGTCAATGTGATAGTTTCCATTACAGTTTGGGGTTGTACGATTTAGGATATAAATGGAGAGAAACACTGTTACTATTATAGATGGTGTTGTCTCATTCAGTCACTATAAAGTATGGTCTAATTATCAGACATAAAAATATACTGCTGTCAGAAAATGTACACACTTTTAAGCATGAATGTGTCTCCACGTGATATTAATACAGTCATATCATGTAATTATGTTTCATACCCTCAATGTACCTTTGTAAGGTCAGGTCTGTCATTTTTATAGAAACAGAATAATTGAGAGTTACTTGTTCACTTTAACGGTATGTTCAGCTAGACAACACCCCCTTTACCGGTAAACCCCCCCCCACCACCACCACCATAATTACTTAGAGCGCTCTTAGACTAATCGGAATAGGAAATTTATTAAATTAAAGGACGAGATTTTCGTCAAATTGAAAAAAATAACATATATTAAATTAAATAGATGATCAGAAATGCTTACTCTGTACCTAATACGAATACAGTTGAATATATTGAATATAAATGGCAAGATGGGGGGGGGTCTCTATATTTATGTATCATTATCAATCAATTAAATACTAAAATTTAACAATTTGCCTTTCATCTCTCACAATTCAAAAAAATGTTATTACACAAAGCGCCCACTTATGAAGGTTGACGGCATAAAGGGCCTGGAATATAATGAATTGAAGTGTGTATCGGGTCTAGTATTACACTTTTGTCAAATTTCTCGATTTGAAGCATAATGTGTTTTCATTTTGTGGTGTTTAACATTTACTGACTGAGATTATCAAGAGCGTGATGGCTGTATACTATGCAGTAAAAGTTTCATTAAGTCTTGCAATGTCAGGATCAATACTCAAGTGTCTCATGTCTATCTTTATTTCCATCGATCGTTTCTGTTTGTATTCATGGCACATGTTTATTGTAAGCTTATAAGTCGTGGAAACCACAAATAAAAGCAATCGAGGATTTCCCTGTCAAGGTGATCAAAAAATACAGCAATAGTTGATTCCCTTGTCAAAATGATCACAAATCCAACACAGTATTTTCTGCCATTCAGGTTGAATGTGCGGAAGACATCTACACTAAAACGCTTTCAAAGTAAACCTCGTTCGTCTAGCCAATGTACATATTATGTGCCAATATAGTTTTCATGTTATGACTCGAACATGTGGAGAACATTGACAGCTATTAACAGAATGTTCTATTTCTGTAGAGTTTCCAACTAAAGACATCGTCGTTAACTCTAAACTATCTAACATTAGATGTATCATTACTAAACTGTACAGAGTGTCGACGTGTATGGGCTCCGCGTTGTCGTGTATTCTGTTCCCGTAGATAAAGTGATGTACGGAGTCGTGTAAGCAGCGTTATAATTGAAAACATCAAATAGACCCGTGACGTGTCATCAGCCCGTATCTTTACGAAAGAGGTAAATTGGAACGCTTTCATTTGCCCTTTTCACTGCAATTCAAATTAAATGACTATAGTAAATGCCATCGAAAGAAGATTTTGTCACGATTAATTGATACCAGTGAAAATTGACAATTATATGAAAATTCTATAGAAAATTAATTTTCAAAAAAAAAAAATGAAATTGGCGTTTGTTTATAAATTCGGACAAACGGAATGTAGCTGGTTAATCCGTCGTTGTAGATGTTACACACATGTACAATTCTTCTAATCTGAAGTGCGTCATCACAAATGATTAGTAAATAGTTGGAGGCACTTTGTAGTGTATTATCTAGTAGTTCGCAAACAAGCTTTACCATCTATTGTGCTCGATGCACACATCCACTTTACTAGGAACGCTAAAGGCGGAATTAATCACGTGAAAGTTTGTCAGGTAACGAGGTTTTCTGAGCCGAAAGGAGTAGTTATCCTCAATCTTCACTTTGAAAACCTTTTTTAGATTACTAATTTCGATCAGTCATAAATAAAAATAATATCATTTTGTCATCTATTGATTTATTTCTTCCTTTGGATTGTGAATTTTGGGACGTCTGAACTCTACCCAATATGTAATTCCAAGTCATTTCAGTGTGCCTAAATGGTACAGACAATCTGACGCCTCCCATGTAGACATCTGATAACTGTTTGAAGATCGCGAGGCTGTATAGATGAAGCGAATTACAAATATGCCAGCTTCAGAGTCCATTCGTCAACAAAGCCTATATTTGAAACCCTCGATGCCAAAAGGGTTAAATTTCAAGCTGGCTAAAAGAAAATGAACACAAACCTCACATCGTATTTCCTCTACACTAAATGAAATGGCGGTATAGACTTACACTAAAAGTTGTTCGAAAGATTACCCATGGTGATATTTGTCGAAATCTCTGCACTTTGATATAAATAGTAAATATGTAACCAGGCAATGTATTTTTAAAGAACATATGTGCGTGTGAGCGCGCGTGTTTGTACGTGTATGTATGTACGTGTGTGTATGTAACATGTATATATGTATGTCTATGACTATGTATGTATGTATGTATGTATGTATGTATGTATGTATGTATGTATGTATGTATGTATGTATGCATGCATGCATATATGTAGGAGTGAAAAAGTAATGAGTAGAACAGTCCTGATAAATAAATTCAATCCCGACGTTTCGAATGGATATTCTTTAACAATTGAGTTTCTATCCCGTTCTTTTTTTTTTTTAAAAACACACCACCATTTAGACTGAAATACACTTTTATTAACTTACTGGCTAGCTACTTTACATACTTGTAACATATTTATTTGTGGGTGGTTGTAGCAGGGAAAGACGTAAAGCTTTGTATTACTCAGTGATAACTAATTCTACCAGGGATTGCAGAGATATAAAACTCATCTCAGTATGTTTTCTTTAGAAGTACCCTAATAACAAGAGTGATTGAATATTATAAGTAAGCATCCAATACATGCTTCTGAAACAGCAGTCGGGTAAGGGTGTCATGCATATTGCTTGCATCACATTTCATAGGTTGTAAATGACACAGAGCAGTCGGCAGAAGGGGAAATGTGTCATGCATATTGCTTGCATCACATTTCATAGGTTGTAAATGACACAGAGCAGTCGACAGAAGGGGAAAGATGTCATGCATATTGCTTGTATCATATTTCATAGGTTGTAAATAACACAGAGCATTTGACAGAAGGGGAAGGATGTCATGCATATTGCTTGCATCACATTTCATAGGTTGTAAATAACACAGAGCAGTCGACAGAAGGGGAAAGATGTCATGCATATTGCCTGTATCATATTTCATAGGTTGTAAATAACACAGAGCAGTCGACAGAAGGGGAAAGATGTCATGCATATTGCTTGCATCATATTTCATAGGTTGTAAATAACACGGCAGTCGACAGAAGGGGAAAGATGTCATGCATATTGCCTGTATCACATTTCATAGGTTGTAAATAACAGAGCAGTCGACAGAAGGGGAAAGATGTCATGCATATTGCTTGCATCACATTTCATAGGTTGTAAATAACACAGAGCAGTCGACAGAAGGGGAAAGATGTCATGCATATTGCTTGTATCACATTTCATAGGTTGTAAATAACACGGCAGTCGACAGAAGGGGAAAGATGTCATGCATATTGCCTGTATCACATTTCATAGGTTGTAAATAACAGAGCAGTCGACAGAAGGGGAAAGATGTCATGCATATTGCTTGCATCACATTTCATAGGTTGTAAATAACACAGAGCAGTCGACAGAAGGGGAAAGATGTCATGCATATTGCTTGTATCATATTTCATAGGTTGTAAATAACACAGAGCAGTCGACAGAAGGGGAAAGATGTCATGCATATTGCTTGTATCATATTTCATAGGTTGTAAATAACACAGAGCATTTGACAGAAGGGGAAAGATGTCATGCATATTGCTTGCATCACATTTCATAGGCTGAAAATAACACAGAGTAGTGAAATGTGATACTAGCAATATGTATGGCATGCTTTTTCTCCTGTCTACTGTTCTGTGTCATTTACAACAAAGAAAATGGTTGTTTAGTAGTATCACATTCCATAGATGGTTGTAGATTGACTGAACAATCGGACACACATGTAGCATATGTTTGTCGGCTACATAAGCTTAGCATCACTTAGGCTGATTTGATCATGTTAGTTCGTTACCTTGACAACAATGCATACAGAAAACAAGGAGAATCGTGACTTGGATATTTTTGTAATATGTTATTGTTGTATGTTTGTTATTATCTTATGTTTCTGGTGTAAATAATTTCAATATATCAATCAAAATATATTAAAGCGTAACACTCACAATATGTTACATGGTCGTTATAGAAACCACCAGATCTCTTTGTGGCAGCTGTAGTACTACATTACTGGTGTGATCATCACTCTGGCCATCAACAACACATTACAGGGTGATTACATAATTTTGCCTGCTAAACCCCAACTTTGCCACTCTCCATAGAAACAGTGCTACTTCTGTTGTAACAAAAGTCTAGCCCCTAGGGTAACAAATGCTTCGCCCTCTAATGTTAACGTTAATTCTCCATCAGTGTTACTCTCTGATCGGACTTTAGGGAATTAACTCAGACTACATACAATGTTCATGGTTGACTTGGATCATTTTAGAAGTAGCCAGGGAGCAGATGGACGCTCCTTGCCTTGCCTTCAGCTTGTTCCCTTCTCTTCAATTCCAAAGTGAATCCATAATTTATTCCAATTTTAAATTCTTATAAACATAAATTATACAATACTCAAATGATAAAATCCTCAGCACCATAAATGAATGAACCAAAGTGTGTTGTTGCCTTTAATAATTCAATACAAATAATATTGACAAGTATGAAAAGTAGCTAAAACAATTTGATCATGCCATTGCTCGTCCAGCTGTCTGTAATCAGTCATTATTCGACAATTTATCTTTTAATAAATCTTAATATTGTCATCTTAGAAGAATACTATTCGCGAAATGGAAACATTTGTTCTAAGTATTATTACGTCATGACAGCTGAGAGTTCACTGTGACCTCGCGTCACATCAAATTTTGATGAATACCAGAAATCAGAATATCATTGTGTTCTGTCATCGGCAACACTATGAAAAATGAAGGCTTTCGGAATTATAATTATTTCCAAACTAAATTACCAGCCAATTTCAATATACACAATAACGATTCCATCGTAAATGGGGGGGGGGGGGGGTATCTATAGCTATGTACAGTGGTAATCAACAAAGACGAAAAATAACCCGTAAAGTTTTATCTCATGCTAAAAGCTGTACATCCTGTAGAAATTCATGTACATTTAATAGGATTAAACCATTATTTTCCTCGGGGGAAAGCTGGTATTAAATATGACATGAAAAGAAAAATACAGGTCAGGTATATCGGGCTCTACCACTGATCGTTAATTGGGAGTGGGAGGGGGGGGCAGGTATGAAGCGTAACATGACGGACAGATCAATTGGTATATCAGGGAGTTATATCAATATTTCACCAGAGTGGACAGGTAAGAAATGTGGTGACTTGAATGAAAGTATCAAGTAATACATGCTTTAGGGTTCTTGGTTATTTATGTAGGGTTTGTATAGAGTGTGTGATACGTAAAGAATATCTAATTGGTGACTGAGAGTTGTAGTACCGTCACTTTATGTGATATATTCCATATATCGTAGATTGTGGTAAACAAAATGAGCCAACAATGTTATACTGTCCCCATTTGTCAATAACTCCATTACTTGATCTACATAGACACTAAACAACCGCTAGCTACAATTCATTACAGGGTAATTGCATAATGTCCCCTGTTCACCTCAGATAGTTGGAAATGACTAATCTTTTTGTTTGGTGCAGTTAGACAATATTTCATGATGTTTGAGGTATCCGTTGTTGTTGCGTAAAAATACACGACTCGGAGATGACACTATTCACAGGCTGATATCATTGCACTGCACTATACTCTGCTGTATGTTATTGCCTAAAATAACATTATGTCACATCGCATTGCATCACATATATCATATCATATCATATCACATCACATCATATCATATCACATCACATCATATCATCATATATCACATCACGTCACGTCACGTCATATCATAAATCATATGTCATGTCATGTCTCATATAACATATATCTCTTATCACGTGTCTTGTCATTGTATTGCATTGCATTGTATTGCATTGTATGGCATTACATTTTATTGTGTGGTGTGGTATTGTTGCATTGTATTGTATTGTATTGTATTGTATTGTATTGTATTGTATTGTATTGTATTGTATTGTATTGTATTGTATTGTATTGTATTGTATTGTATTGTATTGTATTGTGATGTATTGTCTTATTTTGCATTTCATTTGTTTTATACGTAACATCTTCAGTAAAAACTGAATTCTTTCAACAAAAAGTACACAACGGCAAGATCTAATGCTATCCCTTGGTTAGTAATGTGAAAAACAAAACACGAAACCGCTGAATGATGACGACATCATAAAAAGTAACACAAACACGATTTAAGAAATATGAAACGGTAGAGAGCTAATTCAGGATAAACATATAGTGCATTAGTGGGCACTTATTGCAAGACGAGGAGAGTAGCTTACGGTCATACCAAGAATGTGATGAATCAATGTGAATACGGATAAGATGTTCCTTTTACGACAAAATGGCATAATTTTCTGAGAAACGATAAGTGATGACGTCATTCTTGGCCAATGTGATACTAATCACTTTCAATCTTCTATTGAGTTTATGTCCAAATAAAAAGTGTTCGACCTTTCCTTTGAAACTCAAATCTCTGTCATGAATATGTGTTAACAGTCATTTTGAGTTATTTGCACTGATAGATCCATATAACACTATATTATCACTTTCTCAAAAGCAAAATCAGTACTGCGTGATGCCTGAATGTAGTTGTCTTCATATTGGTGTGGGATTTATACACCACGTGTTAATTTTCTCTTGCCTAAACTGTACAATGGTGTTAATCAGTAATGAAATAATGTATTTTGTTATGAACACAGTACAGAATTGTAACACTTCCATGTCACTTTTATAAATCGTTAATGTAAAATAAAATCGTATTTATGTCTTGTTTCAGAAGGGGATTTAGTACAGGGCTGACATGAAAGATTCATTGGAATGTCGATAATAGTGTATCTTAGATTAATGTGGAAACCTGACCCGGGATACATTCTAATTTGAATATGTCAACAATATGTTGAAATACCAAATGGCAAATAATTAAATTTGTCTTCAATAAAGTACACAATGTACATATGTATACATTGTATATGTGTAATGCTCTTTTCACGAGAGTTATACAATGGATAAATATGTTCGAGAACTGTGGAACCTAATTTAATTGAATCGAGTACGAGGGATATGCATGGTATGAAATCATTTGACCACAGATGGTTATAAGTATAAGAGTAAAATTATGCCAAAAATGAATTTAAGAATTGAAAAATCAAAAGATAAACGTGACGAACTTCAACTCCAAAAAAAATTTATTTTTACACATTCAAATGTATTATTTCTTTCACCACATTGCTATTCTAAAACACATCATCGTGACATAAATGAGATATCATTTCAGATATAAAACGTGCTGTTTATTCCTACAGCTTTATCATATTGTATATGGTGACATATGGTAGCGTTAACAAATGTACTTACCTATATACATCAATAAAACAGTTATGTATAGATGTAGTGGAAACCGTCCACCATTATTAACTATTGAATTTATCTAGTTTTGCACGCACGTATGCGTTTATTTATCTTTTAATTATCTACCAATTTCTCTCTGTCACATATGCTGGAATACTTTAAAGCTGGTAATCTGTTTTGGTGCGAGGCCAGTTGCTATCAGCCCGACACCTCTCTCTTTTTTCCCCATGGCCCTTTGCCGCATGTCATTTTGCGCTCGCTCCCCGCACTTTGCCCCTCCGGCCCGATCCTGCCTCTTCCTTTTGCCTTTCAATAAACTAAAGAAGTAGACTTAAATGTTATTCTCTATCATTATGTGTGTTCATCATGGAAGCACTTAGATTCATACACACGGTTCTCTTCTCACCCCTTTGATGGAGAAACAAACCTGTTTCGTTCAAAGCACGTGTCTTTCTTTAGTGTCTAAACTGGATCTCGCAGAATTATCCGATTTTGCTGGAGGTGTTTTCATACATCGAGTTTACTCCACACCTCCTGAACCAGCAATCGGGTCATCCTGTCAGATCCAGTTAGACACTGGAGAAGGGCAACACGTGATTTGTTCGAGACATGTCTGTTTGTTTCTCCATCAAATGTGTAAGTCTTAGAAGAGAATTTATGTATACTATGAATAGGTTGATGTAACAGCAGAAAATACATCACATGTAGAAAAGGATGTCATTCCACTGTTTACACACTGTAAATGCTGCCATTCCGGTTCCAAAGCATTGAAAATGCTGTCATTCCACTTATTTTATAGAGTGGCGGCTGTCATTCCACTGGTTTTACAGTGCAGAGGGTGTAATTCAACTAACTGAATGTAGAAAAGGGTGTCATTCCACTGTTTACATACTGGAAATGCTGTCATTCCAGTTCCAAAGCATTGAAAATGATGTCATTCCACTTATTTTATAGAGTGGCGGATGTCATTCCACTCGTTTTTCCAGTGCAGTTGGTGTCTTTCAACTAACCGAATGTAGAAAAGGGTGTCATTCCACTGTTTACATACTGGATCTACTGTCATTCGTTTTCCGTCATTCGGGTTGTCATTCGTTTTAGGGTCACCCCAAGCTAGGTGGGAAAATCGTCAACAAATAGATGTCGTCTTCTTTCACTCTTAGACTGTCTGATACTTAACACCTATGATGACACCGCGATGCTTTTCCACCTAAGACAACAATCAATACTCTTTACAACACAAATTTTGTGTTTGGTTTAGTTTTCTGATGTTCTTAGTAAACGACATCAATTCATTGATATAATGTACCAACCACAAAAGCAATTCCTTTACTGCACCCCCATCCTCCACCAATCCACCGCCGAGAAAACAACGCATTGCAAGATCGACGTAGTACACTAAAGAGAATGATTCAAATCTTTGGAGATCGTCGACGCATAGCTAGTCATATGTAAGACGGAGAAATCTCACACAACATTACTTAGTAATTACAAATAGAACATGTATATGTACATTTTGCGATTATTATTTTCATTTAGAATTACAATTTTTGTGTCAGTGGTTTCCAAATTAATATCTAAAGTCTTAGAATTTTGTTGAAATATTCTTGAAATAGCCTTCATTTACAAAGCTTCGACATTCATTACTTATGGATGATTTTAAATTGATAAAATTCGAGTATAAAGAATAGGGTATAGTATGTTCATTTAAGCATAACATAGGTTGTTATGACTACATGCATATAAACAAGCTGTTTAACCCAGTTACGTTCCTCAACTTCTTATCTCTGTGATATGACGTGCAGACAGGAAATTGAAAGTGTAAACATTACACACGTTGTTACATCATTCATTTTTACAATTATGCTGTTATACACTAAAATAGGGGGGGGGGAGAAAGGAAATTGCAATAGCTCAGTTCAACACTTGAGATAATTACACATCAACATACAGAATTAAAATATGAAGGCATGAATAAGATGAATGCATGCTAATTATAATATGTCATTTTTATCAAGTTGAGGAAATATAATCCAGAGGTATTAAAATTTCATTAAGAAGAACATCAAGACACGTCTATTTCCAAGAGCCTTTTAACTTTTATATCCATCTATTAGTGTTCCTCTCCAGAGATAGAAGATTATTTTGACTATTTCAACATACGTAAAAAGGTAACTACTCCAAAAGAGTGGCAACACAGTTTGTTCTTGTTATGGTTATTTTCGGACGCTTCACTTTGCGGAAAAATAATGATGGTGGGTCTTCAATGGTCCATGGCAGTAAAAAGGCCTATGGGTTGACGATGAGATGAAGTCATGATAAATGTGTTTTGTGCCACTATATATTATAATATATATAGCGTACGCTCGCAAGCCAAAGCTTGGCGGGTACCTTTCGGACGGCACCGTAAAGAGGCCTGCGGTTTGCTGTAGCGGTCTGACAGCACAAGTCCGATCGATGTCAACTGAAAGTGTTTAGTGAACGTAACGTAACTTTAACAACAACGTTTTTTCTACCGTATGGAAGAGATATATTTGTGGTTGGAAATCTGTGTGTCTGTGTGTGTGTGTGTGTGTGTGTGTGTGTCTGTCTGTCTGTCTGTCTGTCTGTCTGTCTGTGTCATCGTTTTCTCCATTACGGCTTGCTCAATTCAAATGAAATTTTGAAGACGTATTCCATAGGGTAATGGCAAAACTTGATTAGGTTTTGGTAAAAATCCCGTGAATATTAATGAGCAATTTACATAATTAATGATTTTCGGTACTAAGGCTATATCTCAAGAATGCACGCTTCAAATTCATTATAACTTGGTACACACATTTGCGATACCAAAGCGCACCTGTCCTGAAAATATTACTAATGTAGCTTTTAGTTTTAATAAGTTATTGGCATATTTTCGATTGGCCACGAAAAAGAAAAAAATAGTTTCTCGTCAGGAACTGTGGTCTAAAGTGGTGCGACTTTATCACCATTTTCTAAAACACGACTGGCTCAATTCAAACGAAATTTATTGCATGTGTTCTGTAGGGTAGTGACAAGAACTGATTAGGTTTCGGTAAATATCCCATGAATATTAACGAGACATTTACATAATTAATGGTTTTCGGTAATTAGGCTATATCTCAAGAATGCACACTTCAAATTCAATATAATTTGACACATGCATTTGCGATACCAAAGCGCACTTGTCCTGAAAATATTATTGATGTAGCTTTTAGTTTTAATAAATTATTGGCATATTTTTGTAGGCCACTAAAAAGGAAAAAATTGTTTCTCGTCAGGAAATATTGTCTAAGGTGGTTTGACGATTCGCTTATTTTTTTTTTTTTTTACATTTTCAACAAATGTCACAGTACATGTTGTGGTTGGCCAGGAGATCACTAACAACAATAAGCAAATAGCAATCAATGAGAAAAAATAACTTATTACATATGTTCTGTTCAAGTGTATTCCAACAATTGTCTGTAGGAACGACAATCTCAAAACTTTGCCCTTACGGAAGACATTCAGTTTACATCTGGTTAGTTGTGATGCAGCACTGTGAGACAGAGAACTATCGGAACACTTAACGAAGTTGCTCTGCTCTGTAAGCATTCATTAATTGGTATTCCTATAAATATCAACTGTGTGTTAACGTTATTTTTAGGTCACTTATATGAATTAAGTCTTCGAGAGCATTCAGATTCAGTTGGCTGGTTACGATATCAATTAATACTTGTGTTCATCATCAGCTTTTCTTGTATTTTTGTATCCACGTAGTTTTAATTTTGCTGTTAATCTCTTCTGGTTGATTTTACTCCCAATATGTTAAGTAAAGCCTGTACAGTGGCTCTCTCTATCTCTCTAAATTTAAGAGGAGATGTCCAGGATATAGATAGCTTTGGGCTATTTTATAAGTGGAAACGCTAAATTAGGATGTGTACTGGAAATACAATTAGTAATAGAAGCAAGGTCTGGAGTGAAAATGTAGAGGTGTATATATCTATGGTATACTCTAGTCTTTTTACATCTTGCAGCTCTTTCTTTATTACATGTATTCGTCTTGATTGGATAAAGCCTTTAAGTCGGTCTCGTCTTCAGAATTTAAAAAGTGTTTGCCTAGTGTGTACCACGTCATTCGTGAAAAGCTTTTACTGCTTGTTAATTTTCACTGTGACTATTAGGGTAACCATGGTAACGATGTGTGTATACATGTCTTACTGCAGATAAGTTTCTATGTCGTCAAGGGAATGTCTGTTATTCATTTTATTATTTCTATGTCACGGGAAGCCTGCTGCTTATTGCCTACTAACACAAGAATGTACTCGCGTATCAGGGATATATCTCCTTTTTCCACGGACATTAGATGTATGAGAGTGACTATCGAACGATCCATCTATGGAGACGAGAGAAACATTTGTATGCCCATCTAGTCAGCTAAACAAATCCATCCATTATATGGTTATCATCATCTTGTCGTCTGTTTATCACTCAAAGTTACTGTAAACTAACATGTATCTAATTCAATACACACAATAGAGTCATTTATTTGCAAGACTTGGGGTGAGGTTTATATTGCAATAAAGTAGCACTGATTAAAGATGGCATATATAAATTGCAAAGGTCACCCGTTGCATAGAACGGACAGTAAAAGAGGGACAATCGCAGCAACCGATATTAGGCCATCTATTCATCCTAAAGCTAAGTCCTTGTGCATGCAAACAAGTCAGACTTCCTCATGTATGTGCATCTCAGACCACCAAACATATCAATATCCTGCTATCTTGCTTGCCGGTCTCTGTGTGGTGGGTGCTTGGTGGTCTGAGGTGTAATGCAACATTTTATGGAAGCACATTGTTAGCAAAAATCATGACGTCTCGATCCCCGTTAGACTCATTGTTGTGTCACACATGTATATATATATATATATATATATATATATATATATATATATATATATATATATATATATATATATATATATATATATATATATATATATATATATATATATATGTATGTATGTATGTATGTATGTATGTATGTATGTATGTATGTATGTATGTATGTATGTATGTATGTATGTATGTATGTATGTATATATAAACATATATATATATATATATATATATATATATATATATATATATATATATATATATATATATATATTTAATTTTTTTTAATTTTTTTAAGCATATAGGGGCAAGGAGAGGCCACTATGTAGAAGTTATCTTTCACAGAAACTGCATCTACAAATATGGTACGTAGAGTGAGTAACTCGATTTGATAACAACAAATTGCGCCAATGGTGTTGTAGCACAACTGAACAGCTTTTAAAAATATGTATCCACATGTTGATCCATACTAGATATAGGTGTTCATTTGCTGAATGATTATCCAGTTGCCTATCCAGTTATGTTGTTATCTTTGCAAAATACGAGATCATTTGGCTGTTGCTGTGGGCTTGGTCATGTTGCTAGACATATTTGCATACATTTTTTGAATGTTCGTTCATTTGTCTATGAAACCCTGGTGTTATCTTTGCAATATACATCATCATATGACTGTTGCTATGGGCGTGGTTTTGTTGCTAGGTATGTTTGCATACATTTGTTGAATATTTATTCATTTGTCTATTAATCCCAGTTGTAATCTTTGCCATATACGTGATCATTTGGCTGTTGCTATCGATGTGGTTTTGTTGCTAGGCACATTTGCATACACATTTTGAATATTTATTCACTTGTCTAAGAATCTTTGTTAAATACACAATTGTTTGGCTGCTGCTATGGGCGTGGTCATAGTTGCTAGGGATATTTACATACTTTTTTTTGAATATTTACCAACTTGCCTACCAGATGATGTTATTTTAGGAGAATATATTGGCATTTGGGTTTTGCTAACGGTGTGGTCAAGGTCGATAGGGCCAATTGTCAAAATGTTTTGAACAAAACCTGCAGAATAACACTTCTAGAAACATCTCACCAAATTTCAGTCCCTGCTGATAAGATCACTATATGCTGAAAATTTCTTCATCTATACACTCCCAAATGCAGCCCCATTAAATTGCAGCCGAATCGTGGAATTAAAGGACACATTTTAGCCCCAATTTGCATATTACTGATGGCATTATCATATCGTCATCAAATCTTAATCCCATACCCCTAAGAATGTTCCCACCAAATTTCTGACCAATCTACCCAATAGATTATGATTTTTATGTTTTTTGACCAAAAATAACATTTGTTGACCCAAATCACACACCTGTGATGTGATCATTTTCATTTGAACAATTTCCAAACTACACTCCAAAAGTAATGTCCCCTCTAAATACCAAGGCAATCGGTCTGTCAATTTTTGAGTGTAAGTCACACACACACACACACACACACACACACACACACACACACACACAGACGGACAGACAGACACCGGACCATGCCTATATCTTATCAGTTCAGTTGTGCTAAAAAATGTGCATTCCTTTCAAAGGTATTAGTAAAATATGTAAAATGAAGTCTAGTTCTGATTAGATCTGATGCCTATCACAAACTATATTTACGAACTGATTACGTCATCGCCACTTTCACATGAGTCCATATGTAGTTATCAAACACACACACACACACATACATACATACATACACACACATACATACATACATACATACATACATACATACATACATACATACATACATACATACATACATACATACATACATACATACATACATACATACATACATACACACATATTTATGATTATTGTGGCTTTCAATTATTTACGTGACAGGAAATTAGCAGTCATGTTCTCTGTTTTGGTAACAACGCTTCTTCCAAATAGTATGTAATAATCACGTGAAAGTCACATGATAATTCAGTAATGTCATATGTTGTGTTTGGAACTTTGCAAGTAGAGTAGCTCGTAGGAAGATAACAAGCTCATAATTTATATGTAATATTTTAAATTTATGATGTAGCAGATATGTCGTGTTTTGGGACTTTGTAAGAGTGGTTTGTAGGAAGTTAACAAGCTATCAATTCATAATTTATACATAATATGTGAAATTTATGATGTGGTATTATCTGAAAGTAATGTAATATTTTCTTAATACATTGCCCATCAATTCTAAAATTTGATGAATTATTAAACATATAGGGTGATTGATGTCTGAATCGTTACGGTATAACATCTATATATAATGCTACGGATTTCCCAGCAGGTTTTATGGAGCATTTTATGAGTAATCACTGACGCAGTGTTTACACATACATACAACCCGTTTCAAATTACCATTCATCGGCTTTTGTTTGATACAACTTTGCAGAAACCAATAAGAAACTGCACATATTGCACTGTAAGATGACAACATTGCACGAATACAGTCTCTTTCAACATTTTGTCTAAATGACATGAACTAAGGTGCCACCATGCAGACATCGATCAAATGCAGATGTCACAGCATTGGCGTCGGCGTGTCTGCATTTAGCTAGTTGTAGTACATATAAATGGTTTACTTCATAATAGATATAATGGAGCAAGAAATGCGATCTTGCTGTTTCTTATTGGTTTCTGCCTCTGGTTGTATCAGAGTCGTTGAACGATAATTTGAAACGGGTTGTATATTATAATGTAACAAAGAAAACTATTGTTTCAGTCTCTTTGCAATACACGACTTCTATGGAATGAAATCAACAAGATTATTCAAATCATTTAAAACATGTACTCTCCAGGTGTGTGCATTACTAGTTTATTGAGCAATCACTTTGTGTCTAAAGAGAATGGACGCAATATATCACGGATGAGACTCTTATGTGTGACAGTCCTACGTGTGACAATCCTACTTGTGACATGGCAGTGCGGCGGCAAGTCTTTAAGAAGTGGGATGTAATCGATTGGGTAATTAATATTAACGTCAGACTGTTTCATCTCTGTCAGTTCCTAATGAATGGCAAACTATCGTCAATTAGTCATCGTAGGATTTGTATAGGTCTGATGTTGATCCTACGTGCAAAACCTGAACAATGAATGTACCAATTAGTCTTACATAGGGAATGAACCAAAAATCCAAAGCAGCAATTTGTAGTCCTGGTGATATTTCATTATTTGATAAGAAATCAATCCTAAGTTACATTTTAAAGCTTTATTCACCCATGACCATGTAATACCTTCTGTGTATTTAATGTCCTCTGTCTCATCCTTGTAACGAACTTTGCACGCTCACAACAGTATAGCTGGATAATCCTTGACGAACGAACGACTGCATGTTACATTGTAAAGGAAGTAGAAGATTTCATGTAATTATACAAAATACTAGGCTGGCGGGAGATCTGTCTCACCACGAGTACTCTAGGCTCCACTGGAAGGCAGCGCGACACATCATCATTCAACTAAATACACCAAATGAATAACTGTGCGACATGGCCCCCGTGAATGTTATTAGCTCGTCATAGCTACGATTCATATAGCTAAACTACATTACATTTACTCGTGACGAACGTACTCATTTCCTCACAGCTTCCCTCTCATCCAGTTAAATTGCATTTCCAATTGAAACATACTTTTAATTTTTCTACGTCGTGAGTTCCGATGAATTCGCATATTTACTCAGAAGAATTCTCCAAAGATGATTGAAAAAATATAGAAATTTTCGATTCCCATTAAAGTTACATAAATTATGTTACCCTATTTACCTAGCGTGTAGTCTTTACATTATCAAGTGGGATCCTCCTTACGTAGACCCTCATTGAAATACTGTAATGTCGATGCCCTTCGAAATGCTTCTGATGACCAAATTAACGTCGACGTCGAGTTTGACAGAATAACATCTTGATAGAGAGTCGGGCTTTTTAAAACACAACAAAATAGAGTTGGCGTAAAAGCGATTTACCATGTCTTTTGATGTTCAATATTAATTTGCCGTAACGAAATAATCATTTCCTTCGTTCTTAAAATGGTTAAGTGGCTGCTATTATAAAGAATAATCGCTAACCTGGATATACAGATCTTTCCCAGGAATTGAAATAAATAGTAGGGGTTTCCATGGTTACAACTAATATAGATGTAAATCTGTTCGGCTAAAATTGTATTATAGAAGTGTTGAAAACTACAAACGGATGTATATTTCTTACGATAACAAAGTAATATCAGCTCCTTTAAAATTATGACTTTGTTTTGTGATAAAGTTGGACCTTTATTCATTCTGATACGAAATTCCCTATATGTCTAAAGCACATGAAAAAGTCAAGGTATCAAGAATGTTGATACTAGTAAGTCACTGTGTATACACGGATACTTTAACCAAGTATGTGGTCGTATCATGGGAACAGCGAATACACATGTATTCTTTAGGAATGCTTTACTGATTTACAATATTAACGATAATGTGAATCCATGTGAACAGCGAATAATTCTGCCAGTGTGTATACACGAATGTTTTAACCAAGTATACAGTCGTATCCATGTGAGCAGTGAATAATTGTATGCTTTTCGAATGTTTCAACCACGTATATCATTGTATCCACGTGAGCAATGAATAACTCTCTGTATGCTTTACGAATGTTTTAACGTTGCAGTATATTATTATTATTGTGTTCATGGTGTGCAGTGAATAACTCCGTATGCACATGAATGTTGTAAAACAAGTTTTATTATTGTGTCCATATGAGCAGTGAATAAATGTGTGGTGATAATTGGACAAAGTAATTGTAATCAGATGTGCTGTCAATGATTACTTGACTAATCTCACTGATATCAATGTCACTTTAATGATACCGCTCACAATTCACATCATCCGTAGATCCTCATGGCAAACAGCAGTGCGTTGTACGTGGGGTGCTGACAGACGCTTTGTACTACAATTAGATGTATGTATACATTGCGTTCACTATCCACTCAGGGCATTTCGTGTACCTATCAAAACTTTGCCTGTCGTTTCATTAGCCATATGTTTACAAGTTACATAGTGTTTCGTTGCGAATTACTAAATAGTTTGCATATGATAAATATTCTGTAACCGTTATAGAATGGTGTGGTTATTCTGTATTCATATTGTGATATTCTCATATAATTCCAACGATTTAAAAGTGTTAAAGTCTGATTAGCAACTGGTTAATCTCTCGCCAGGAATTCGTATACGATTATCCAAGCACGTTATGATATGAGTACCAAATGGTAAAACGTAATTGTCTGTTATAAATCCTCTTTGTGTATGCATACTCAATCACCTCTGTTCACGACATGTTCAAGCCAGAATTCCTCCTACATGAGTTTCAATGTACATTATTTTATCATTTACACTGTGACTCTACCTTGAAAAGGGGAGGGGAATGGCTTTAGTTGCGGTCTGTCATGTAAATATTGTAAAACAGTATAGTCAAACTTAGTGACGTCACTTAAACATATTTTGTATTTGGCACAAATGCTGATTACCATATGGAGGTAACCTTACTGTAAAATGACCATCTGTCACCACTATGTATGGTATGATTAAAACTGAGAAGTTGACTTACTGCAAGCCTAGACAGTCTCCCTCCACTGTCTATGCTGTAAGTCTGTGTTTCTCATCTAAAACTAAATGATGCGTGGTGAATGTTGCAATACTGTGAGAAGGTTAAACTGTTGGAATAGAACACTGCATTAGTATTATGGTTATCTAAAGGTACAGATTTTAAGAATTGCAATGTTTATATCAAGATGTATACTGTTAAGACTTTGGAGTCAAATCTATGATAGTAGAGGGCCTACGCGTTTAGTTTTAATAGCAGAGATTGATCTTGGTCATCAAATAATATAAACAAATATTTTCTTCCTCTCGAATGTCATGTAGCTTCACATGAATAGAATGATGAGCCATGATCAATACTCCATGATGCGTTCGGTTTTACTTGCCTTTATGTATGCCCTTATAAGACAAGGTGATTGTGATCCGTGTTAATGTGTTTGAATTGTCACTGTCATAGAGTTAATATGGTGTGTCAGTAAACCCTAGAATATGCAGTGAAACATCTGTAGATTGTAGCATCCAACCTATGGATCGTTTACAGTGATAGTCATATACAATGTGTCCATGCTCGATCACATGAGACAAGAGAGGATGATTGTATTGGGGTTAGATTTCATGACATTTTGGTTTGTTTGCATGCAATATAATGAATCGCAAGTGACAAGCATACCTTAACAATGCATGCAATGGGGAATATCACCCACTCATATATGTATACAGACTGGCATCTGGTTTGATTTATGCGAACAGGTGAGTGAGATAGATATCGCATATGCAATATTGACGTATTACGGGGTCGATCATGTACGCTGTCTTAACTCAGAGGTGTGCTTTAATATTCCCTCGTTATTTAAATTTTAAAGATTGGTGTACTAAATGCTCCATTATTAACCCAGGGGTATACATCACAAGAATGCTATGGCAATAAGTCAAAGGTCACGGGGTCGGAGACAGCTTGCCATCAAAAGGGTGTGGATTATAGATACACGTCTACTCTAACATCGGATAAATTTGTCACATATAAACATTTGGGATTTTTAGCAAATTCGTTTATTTCTATTCGTGATTGTGTATAAATGTAATCTCTGATCAGAAAAAAATAAATGCTTTAGCCTGTCACAGGAGATCAGATTTTCTATGCGCATACCACAAAAAAGTTGTGTTCAAGTTTAAAATAGTACCATTATTTTTCGGGTCGACTTGTGGGTCAGTGGGTCAAAGTGCGGGTCAATTTGCTGGTCGTAAGTAAATGCGTTCACTGATTAATTTATGTCTTTGTGTAAGATTATTAAGTAGGAAATGCATGCATGGATTTCCGAATTCTAATTACTTATTTGAGACCTGTAGGCTAACTATTATTACTTTCTTGAGACCCACGTGTCTAGGCTTTGAATAAGAAATAAACTTTACCAGTCCCGCAAATACATGTACCCACTCTGATCACTTTACTTTCTACTTATCGTAGACCATTAGTTCGTTAAATGTTGGCACACTGCATATGTTGTTATTTTGGGTTTAATAAACAACTTATTGCAATGACTGTGGTTTTCATTTCATCGACTGTAGATTGGCTAAAGACATTTTGAATCTTATAGAATTACAATAAGAGATTAAGAGATAAATGTTATATGATATTTCCAAATTTAAAGAAGCCCATGGAGCAGATCCTTATGTTTCTATATTTTTAAAGTTAGTCTAAGTATAGAACCAGCAGTGGCCCACTGGTCCAGAAGTGAGATTTTGGTAATTACGTGTTCAATTTGATCCAAAGACTATATTCAAAAATTGTGTAAGATGTTGACCCGCACGTTGGCACATGAATCAACAGCGACATGCAAATTGACCAGCACATTGGCCCGCAACCCGCAAATTGACCCACAGCCCGCAAATCTGCAAGCATATTGACCCGCAAATCCACAGCTACCCACATACTAGTTACACACTATACTCTTTAAAATCCCTTTACATTTATCAATTGATCATACAAACAGTCGTCAACTTGAAGTAATATAAATTAAGAAAGATATTCTTGCACAAAAAAGACTTAAACGCACCCTTTCAACAAATTTCCAAATGTGAATTATCTCAATTACATCGTTTAAGCATAGTATTTACTGATATCATTCTCCTATACTATCTTCAATTGACGTTTTACTTTCAAGAAACGAAAGGTGTGATGTCATTTTATTTCTGCAAAGTAGAAATTAATCATTCCGTTATCTTATGCTAGACCATGTATTCCTTTAATAGACCGAATAAACAGTCTATTGTAATTAGTTCCACACAGAAGTCATTATTATCAACCTTGCATTGCGCGGCATCTATAAAACCATAGACCCGCCACCAACGTTGGTGGAGAGTCAATGATAACCCCTCAGACCACTATAATTGGTCTGAGATAAATATAACAAAGTCTGGACCAGAAGAGTCCTGGTGTACACTGACAGGATGCATCGTGGGAAGTAAGCAATATTAGGAGCTCTTCACCTCCTGAACCCTTTGTCCAAACAATACTGAGGCTCAGATTTTAGTCAGGAGCAACTTATGACGATCACGAACTACCTAAGCGTGAACTTTATATTCGAAAACACGTAAAATAAACTTACATCGAGATCCTTTTACGAATAAATTTACTACCTACCTGAGGGCGCACAGCTGGCACAAATTGTTTGAATCGAAGATAATATGTACAATTACTAAGTCAGGTAAACAATATCGATTTACACTCCCCACGGGTAAAATTCGACGTTGTTTTCTGAAATGAAATTTGACCATACCCGGGACCATACCGGATAAAACGGAAACGACATTTGATTGCATGATCCTTCATCATTTAGAACGCATCACTATATTACTTCCTGCTTTCATTTACAGTTTTTTTAAGTCCTTCGAGGTCCATTAGAGAATAGATATTCGATTTCTCAAAACTGCAGTAATGGAGTAATATTTTTTAACGACAGTAAGGCTTACTTAAACACTGAGGTATATTATGATACTAACAACAAAATTGATATTTACTTAAGGCCATACTTAAAAAGATGGTTTATATTGCTAGCAAAGAAATTGAATTTTGCATAGCCCTGACGACCATATTGATAGCTATGTTATGATGCTATCAAATTTGATATTTACTGACGTTCATATTGATAGATCTGTTGGCAGTCAATAAAATTTGATATTTTCTGACGATAACATTGATAGCTATGTTATGATGTGTGATTCAACATTAGAGTTACTCCAGTCTGTGTACATGACAGTACTATATATTTCAGCTGAAATTCGCTTTTTGTTAATTTCATCATTGACAGACTATGATTTGATCAGTAAATCTCACTTTACTCTTGTTATAGTCGGTGTGTGTTACTGGATAATATTGAAGACTGTGTCAGGTGTAAAATCTATCCGAAATTAATTAATAATACATGAACTGTTGAAATAATGGTTAAAATTAGCCTTTCAATGCATGTAGCAATCAGAGTGTGTAGATGAGAATGGTAGATAGGCAGACAGTGATCTGATTGATTTCCTCGGATGCCAAGGTCATCCAGTACTTCAAGTTCACCGAGACGTGACACAGAATGGTTAATATGTTCACTGTGATGCATACGTCAAATTATATGAAGGCATTGTTTTCACTATTATTAAGTCTAAAGTTAAGTTTGAAAATGTCAAAAGGAGAGTAAACTTAAGAAAAGTGTCATGGACATTTTGGCGAAGAAATTATTTCACACAACGAGGGGGGGGGGGTAATAGAGTGGAGAGATGATATATTTAGGTAGTCATTTTGAAGTAGGAAATATATATTTTAATGATTTTAGATTAGCTTATGAACCCTCTTTTTTTCTTGATTTAAACGACAAAAATAAAGTACATGTAATATCACAAGTAAGCGTACTGGGTTCTGAGGAGGGCCTACCAGTCCAGCTTGCAGACGGAGTGCGATTTCGGTTCTCACAAAGGAGAGGGACTTTGTCGGAATCGAGTCCAGTCTGCAAGCACCTATTTTGTTCTTTTCTGTGCCGATATGGCATAGCAAAGTCATGAAAGTGCATATAGCTAGTTTTTTCTTATTCAAACTATTTAATGAACTCCTCGTATACTACACATCCAGTGGACTTAAGCTTGTCACCGCAGTGCTACCACAGCCAAGAGAAATACACGTTCATTTTCTTGTCAGGTGGATCATTGACAATAGCGCCCCCGCTCAGCGGTTGTCATCGAGTTATGAAACAACAACAAACACACACGTTAGGTTGACGAAGGTCGTACGAGAGGCGCCGTTTTTCACACTTTTGCTAAAATTTCGAAAGAGTGACAGAAAAATAAGACGAGAGGTGGACTGAAAACATAGCTTATAAGATTCACCTGCGAGAAGAGAAGACGTTTGACCAACTTTGGATCCATAGAATGGACCATCGAGCGCGTAAGAGAATAAGGGAAGCCAAGAAAATTGCTCGTCCAGGTTAGTTGATGCTGAGTGAAACGCACGTTGTGACTACATATATGAGAACACAGTGATAAAATAATGTTAAAAGTGAAATTTTAGTAGTGACCTGCTAAGTGTCACACTTATGCAAAGCAAGAGGACGAATTACCCAGCTCTGAGGCGGGTTTTTAATGTAACCCCCATAAGCGTGTTTATACAAAACATTTTATTACTTGATGTACATGTCTGTAGCATGCCGCAGTGCCAGTAGTACTACTACTAGTAGTACATCGCTGCTCTAGCGTTGTCCTGCTTGCAGACGTGGGTTTAAGTCGGGACCCGATTCTGACAATATCCCCTTTTGAAAAGCGAGTCCCGTATTCCGCAAGCAAGCATGACTGCTACTAGTGCTACGTATATACAGCTATATACTACAGTAACAGTATTACTACTACGGTTACCAGTCATAACGTCCCCGGGTCAAAACGTCCCCGGGTCAAAACGTCCCCGGGTATGACCAAAACGTCCCCGGGTCAAAACGTCCCCGGGTCAAAAACGTCCCCGAGTCAAAACGTCCTCGGGTATGACCAACATTTAACCAAGAGACTTGACTGTGTAACAGTTTCCGTTCCTTCCCTAAAACACGGTCAAGTATCGATGCCCATATTCCGAACCATTTTCTGTTCGTGATTTACATGCTCATTTTCATAAAAATTGGAGGACTTTTACGACCTCAAATCTGTCTGATTTCCCGTAAATAAAGTGATGGTTGCCCAAGACAATGATTACGCATAAACGTATTTTGGGCACCTGAGGTGGGTACGCATTCACATTACTGTATTGTGATGTAAGAAATAGTAAGAAATAAGGATATAATGTAACACACACATACACTCACACACAAATAGTTTGGGTCGAGGAAAATGGAAAGACGGGGACGTTTTGACCTGGGGACGTTTTGACCCGGGGACGTTTTGACTTATGGAAACTGGGGACGTTTTGACCCGGGGACGTTTTGACTGGATACCACTACTACCAGTAGTACTACAATACCGAAATAACACATGCAAATGGGTCATGTATACATTACAGATACTGAGATAGCAATCTCGTTAATAATGTCTTTGTTACTGTAAGTACACTTGTCAGTTACAGTAACTGCTAAGACATTATGTTGTATATTGTATGATAAGTCCTCACTAATTATATACAAGTAACATTAGTGGAAAGTTGAATTAAGCAGTGTTAGTAATAGTGTCCGTACTAAAACATAGTGAATGTACATGTAGTGTCAGTATGTGACAACAGTGAATTCTATCATTTGTATTTTGACTACAGTAATAGTTTATTATTTGTATTTTTACTACGGTAATAGTTAGCTTGTCTGACTTGAATGACTTCCAAATGATTAAGACACTTTCCAACCCAATAATGAGATATGGATTTAATTCAAATTAATTAAGCCAACCTGTTGCCACAGTTATCCACAGCACTCCATTCCATTCAGATGTATGTGTACACCAAACCCCATCTATGACATATACGAGCTTCATCATTCTTACAAAAAATGTTTATTATTTACTTCTTCCAAATCCAAGAATTAAAAGAGAGACAGGACTGGTACAAACTAAACTATCACAAACTACTTGACCTGTCTCCTGATGCTGTTCCTGATCATGTGGAAAGAGTTGATGCAACAAAATTCAGCACAGAAGAATTCATAGAACAGTACGAGAAACCATTAAAACCTGTCGTTATTTCCAATGATCAATTAGAGTGGAGGGCTACCGAAAAGTGGACTGCAAAGGTAAATATAATACTTTTAATCTGTTCATGACATGACTACATTATTAGCAAGCTTATAGGTTACATATGTCTCTTGGCAGTTTTTAATGATGGAAGGATAACGGGTAAAGTCTATAGTACTGAAATCACTTCCAGATTTCAAAATAGTGAAACTCTTTGACAGTGTATTGACTGTATGTTTGACTGAATTGTCGTTTCAAAATGAAGATGTAATATGACCATGTATGTTTTACAGTGATTGGCATTTTTAATGAAATGATATGACGTGTATGTTTTAGTCCTGTTTTTCCCAACTTATGGTTTATTGTGCAAACAAATATCCCACTGGTAGAAAGAGGATTAAGTAACTCTCATTACTCACAGTTAGTCTGTATAAACTGTTTGAGATGACAGACGGGCTTCTGTACTGATTCAGTGATCTTTAGAGTAGAACACTTCTTTACATACACACTGAAACACTCGTCGTGATTGACATATTTTTGAAGGTAAAGCACAAATAAGTGTGCATGGAATGCAAACTGTAGGGATGTGTAAGCATGTGTAACATGATGTGTAAGCTGGATGTCAGTTTACATGTAGGTTTTCTACATCATAATTCAACATTTTTTCGTCAAATGATGTCTAAAGGGGGGCACAGTTTGTAAATTTGATGATTTGAGGTTTTTGGATTATTTTACTTTTCCTTATTAGAGATGATACTTGAATCTACTATATTTGTATTCCATTTACTGAATCTGTACAAATTATATCTGATAACTGAGATATTTTCTCTTGGAATTCAGACACGATGTAAAAATTATTCATTGATATGATTTCTTGATTTTAATTTATCTGTACGTGAGTCGAAATAGGTGCTAATAACATACATGTTTATTGCCAGCCGCATTACACATGCACTGCTGTTATTAGATAGAATAGAGCAAACACCATAAATTTAAAACAAGGTTGTAGTGAAGTAGTTGAATACAGTGTCTAAAGCAGAGTGAGGTAGCTTTATACATACATACATACATACATACATACATACATACATACATACATACATACATACATACATACATACATACATACACACACACCCCCACCTCCCACCCCGCCCCCACACACATACTGTACCCTTCAAGACATAAACTAGTTTCAGTAACAAATCGTGTCACTTTAAATCAGATGGAATATTAATAGCTTTGTTAATTTTCTAGAATCTGACAAATTTGCACTCTATCATTATCTAACTTTCAGAGGTTAGCAAGGAAATACAGAAACCAGAAATTTAAGTGTGGTGAAGATAATGATGGCTATTCTGTCAAGATGAAAATGAAGTACTATGTACAATACATGGAACATAACAAAGATGACAGCCCTCTCTACATATTTGACAGTAGCTTTGGTGAGGTAAGAACATAGAGTATTTTTGGTGAGGTAAGAACAGTAGTTTTGGTGAGGTAAGAACACACATAAGTTTTGGTGAGGTAAGAACACACAGAAGTTTTGGTGAGGTAAGAACACAGTAGTTTTGGTGAGGTAAGAACACAGTAGTTTTGGTGAGGTAAGAACACACAGTAGTTATGTTTTTATCTATATATTCACTTTTGACTACCATGCATGTCTCTGTTTGATACAATAATACTTTGACAACGTTCTTTAGCCTCTATTTGTGTTTAAGACTTTGGCAAAATATTGTCAAGTGAAAGCTGTATTTCAATGTCAGATGTATACATATATGATTATTCACAGTATGGTATATCAGGCAAAGATGTTACTCTGGTAATTGAGCCTTCAGTTTTCTAAGATAGACACAAATTAAAACTATTGTCACAACATGTTGATACAAAAGTGATGAGCTACGAAATGGCCGTTTGTTTAAATACAGTCTCAGTAGGGAGCAGTATGCCCTCTAAGCCAATTTGACGTGACACTGACACACACAATTTCAAGTGATGCACCAAAATTTATTGTTCCCCTATCTCTTACTATGTGGTGACTGGTGACTTCCCAGTTTTTCTCATTTTGACTCACAACAATAAAATTTGACTATCATTAGAGGGCACACTGGTAGGAAGGCTTCACACAGTTTTATTGACAGAATTCCTTGGACTTGCTGTGTACTGTTTTAGTACTTCCAATGTTTACACTATCTTGATCACAGGGTGATTACAATCACATCAACAGAGGAACTGCTATCACCCACTTGTGCAATCTACCACATTGAAGAACATTAGATTTACATGTAGTGTGCGGCTATCTTAGTAAACTGAAGACTTGATTGCCAAGGTCCTAAGCTAGCAGTAAACCAGTACTATAATAGTGCCACCAAACAGTGATTTCAATGAGGTAAATAAATTAACTGGAGTGCCATTCATTCAAACAGCCATGGAGAAATTGCTTTTATTTGTATACTTCACAGCATCCAAAAAGAAGAAAACTTTTACGTGATTACCATATACCAAAGTATTTTGAAGACGATTTATTTAAATATGCCGGTGAGGCGAAACGACCGCCATATAAATGGTTTGTGATGGGACCAGCAAGATCAGGGACAGGAATCCACATAGACCCACTTGGTACCAGTGCATGGAATGCCTTGGTAGTCGGACATAAAAGGTAAATTTTGAATTTTATGGGAATCCACAAAGACTCATTTGGGGTACCAGTGCATGGATTCTATGGGAATCCACATATACCCACTGGGTATCAGTGAATGAAATCTATGGGAATCCACATAGATCCACTGGGTGCCATGCAGTGAATGGATTCTTTGGGAATCCACATAGATCCACTGGTGGATTCTATGGGAATCCACAAAGATCCACTGGGTGCCATGCAGTGAATGGATTCTTTGGGAATCCACATAGACCCACTGGGTACCAGTGCATCAAATGCCTAGGTAGTTGGACACAAAAGGTACATTTTGAATTCTATGGGAATCCACATAGACCCACTGAGTATAGTTTCAGTTATGCATCTCTGTGTCTCTTGCCTCGTACAAGAGAAAATTAAAATTATGTATGTCACCACTTTACAGTAGACAATAGCGCTTGTTTTGCAATTCAGATAAGCTTCAAATAATGTTCCCATCGTGGGAATGAGGGAGTGCATGTGCCACTGATCCTGCTTTGTGGTGTTGATTTGTTTGTTTTTCTCACCCACCATGCAGGAAAATGATATTTTCATGTTTACTGCCAAGTTTCAAGTCTGTATACCTAGCTCACAAATACTACCTTGGTATTCAACTTTTTAGAGTACCTTGTTGATTTGATGAGTTGTATGGCAGATATTGACTCCTTTTGTTGTTTGGCAACTATGAATGAATTAATCTCTAAACACCACCATCCCCTACCCCAACACTTTGCTTTGTGTCATTTGATAGTACTTGGTAGTGTGATAGAAATTCCATCCAAACTTTGATATCATGTATTGTCTTGCCAGGTGGTGTATGTTCCCAACTCACACTCCTAAAGAATTAGTCAAACTGCGACCTGGAGAGGGCGGTCAACAGCGAGATGAAGCAGTCACATGGTTTAGAATAGTCTATCCAAGAACACAGTCTCCTTCCTGGCCAAAAGACTGTCAACCTGTGAGTGATATTGTAAATTCTAATTTAGTCATACATCAATTCATGTAGTGTGTCTCTAACAAGATAGTTGGGAAATTTCCAATGTTAGTTTTGAATTTTGTCTGAAATATTGATATCATGGCTCAGATTCACTTTTCATTTATACTTACAAAAAATAAGAATAAAAAAATCATTACAGAAATGTCACCTTCATAGATGCAGAACAGTGCACATCCAATACTATTAATGCCAGTACTATTGTACAATTACCCAATAGAGACAGTATTTTAGTTTGTCTTAAAATGGCCGTATGGATGAGGAGTGGATATTTATTTTGGATTTTTAATTTATAAAACAATTTTATCATGGCTTCCTACTTGCAAAATCAATGTGAGACAATATATGCCAAGGCTTGTTTGTAACTCAATCAATATTGGAAATAGCTAAAAAATGTGTAAAAAAGTTTGTTATTGCATATACATTAACAAAAAAATTACACAGTTATCATTCTTTTGCAATTTATTTAGTTAAAAACAAGTAGGAAGCCATGATAAAATTGTTTTATAAACTAAAAATCCAAAATAAATACCCAGTCCTCATCCATACGGCCAATTTAAGTTGTGACTCATGTCCACACACAGTTCTCCAACTTTCCCTCGAAAATTTATGATTTTTAAAGGAAACTGAGTGATTACTACCATTATCCATGGCCATCTATTGTACACAATATTTATTTTCATCATTTTGAGCTCAAACTTGTCCATTTTCAGTTGGAAATCCTTCAAAAGCCAGGTGAGACTGTATTTGTACCGGGAGGATGGTGGCATGTCGTTATAAACCTTGATACAACCATCGCTGTTACTCAGAATTTTTGTAGTGTTACTAATTTACCCATTGTGTGGCATAAAACTGTACGGGGAAGACCCAAGTTATCGGCTAAGTGGCATGCTGCATTCAAAGTAAGTCAATGCCTATTTCGTCATATAAGTCCAGAGATATAAAAAAACAACAGTAAAGCACTTTATTAGTTGTATATTTTGGTATTATATGAAAAGTCTGTTATCATGTGAGAATTTTGTTTTCACGTCGCTGTTTTGATTTATTACCTTTCATACAGTGCAAGTTTTAGGTAACTATGTATGGATCTACAGAAACTCATCCTGTAAAACACGCAATCTAGATACGTGATGAATTAAACTAGTCCACTAGACACCACACATGATCTCCCAGAAATTTCAATCAGACACTGATTTGAAGCACCACCATTACAAGTATTACAGTAATTGTCAACAGTACATGACCTCCACTTGTGTAATGCCTAGTAATATCTCTAGCAGCACCAATATAAATGTACACCAGTTTTTTGCTGATGACTGCAGCAGTCATGTCTCATTTATAAATACTTGGACAAAAAATGAAAAGAGGGTAAACAAAACAAAATTATTTACTGTTACAATGCAATAATATTTTGCATTGGTAAATCATGGTTTACTGGCTGTGAGCTGAATTTTGGACAAAGGTTTGATATTTTTGCCTCGGATGAAATAATTTTATGTTTCATCCATAACATTAGCAAAGAGATATATTATAAGAAACTTATACTTCAAATTTGACTATAAATGTATTGGGTACCATAAGGTAGCAATGTTAGATTTTAAGCTAAAGGTATAGGTAAAGAAAATGGTATTCTTATCAAGTTTTGCTGCTTTTAAGAGAAAGATATAGAGTCTGGGAAAAAAGTGTCTTTTCATCAACCTTTTTTTTTTCATAGTGAAATAGAGACATCCACGATAATAGCAAAAAATAAAGTGATATAGCATAACCCATATTGTAGCTGATTTACTTCTCTTGTAGTGAGAAATTCTTTACACACTGCAGTCAAAGTATCTTATGTAATGAATGAATGAATGAAAAGAAATGTAAAAGACCACTCAACAAATTTAATGATAATAATGATAATTTCATATTTCATTTTGTTAGAAATACCGACCAGAGCTTGCAGCACTTACAGACAGTGTTGACTTAAGTCGACCCACACCATTGCAATCAGATAGTTCAAGTTCAAGTTCAAGTAGTAGCAGTGACAGTGAGTGCTCTACATGTTGCTCATCAGATGACTCAGACAGCGATGTCAACGACACAAGGAGGGAAAGAGACAAAAGAACTAAACGGTAAGTTATAGCAAAATTTCAGAATGATCATATATAGTCTACAGTACTAATCAGTAGTCTTGCAATGAAAGTCATGTCAAATATGTACATTACAAATGAAGTGACGCATTTAGCATGTCAGAAACTTTCAAATCCACACTTTCAGAGTTAGCTGAATCAGAAGCACATGCACTGTCATTTGTCAATAGGATTCCTCAATATTGGTTATAATACATAATAAAGAATTTTTGTAAATGCATTGGGAGATTACTATGAAAGACAAGGGTTATCTCCAGTCCTTCTGTTGAGTTGTGGATCCTCACCCTATGATCTGTTGAAACTACAGAAGTTATAACTCGAAACATTTACTCTTTTGTAATGCAAGTATCTCACATCTTTTTTCATTATTTTCTGTGGAAAATACTGGACTCTGTTTGATAATGCCCAGACAGTGAATAGACTTACAAATGTTATTTTTGAAACACAAAATTTTAACTTTCTGAAGAGGCAGAATAAGAACCTCCTACCACGAAATAAACAATTGATGACAGACATTCAATAGAGGCTTTCTGATAAAATGTTAAAAAAGAATTTTCAAAACACAATTTGAGATAACATTAATTTTATAACTTTCCGTAGACGCAGAATATCGACGTCTGATCAAGAAATGAACAATGATCGTCAGCGTTCAACATCATTAACACCCAAGACTGGTAGATGACATCATTGCAATAGGATGTACATAGCAGCATTGCCAACATAGTATATATTACAGCTAAAATAATGTAGGCTTGGTGTTTCACTCATGTAAAATTGACATTTATTACACACCCGGTACCCTCAGACAACTTCTAATGCAAAAGAAACAATTACATAGGTGTTATGCACAGTGGGGATGTAGAAGTAGTCAAGTTGAAATGTTGATTATCAGTTAGAAAATAAACAATTCAAGTCCATGTGTAATGTTTTCATTAGAAGCCTGTTTTTACTGCACTGTGAAAGAATAGCAATGTTTATCAGTGTTCAATGTGATTGGGCAAAGGATCCTGCTGTGTTTCATTGTGTCTCTGTTATTGTTAGTCTAGAGTCGAAATATGTCTATCTTTGTGTCAAATGTCCAATGAGTGAAACACCAAGCTTACGTCATTTTAGCTCTACCTTGCCATCATCAAAATAACAGAGAGAGATATAACTCAGTTTATTTTGATACTCTTCCTTTGTGAAGCAAGATAAGATCACAATACCAAAGATTCGAAAAAAATGATTTGTAATGCTGCAATTTTGAGATAAATTTTAGACAAAGATTAGGCAAAATAAAAAGAAAATGTTTGTTTCCGATAACATGATTTCAGAAAATAGGGTGGAATTTTATTTTATTTTACTTGAAATTTGTAAAAATTACTTCAACTTTAAGATAAGATACTCGTTGGTCACAATACTTCCATAAGAGTTTGATGAAATGTAAAAGTAAATGAAGACAAGGATAATTATAAGTTAAGTGGATAAACACGTTATGGAGACAATATTGTTATATTGCCAAGATGAGGCAAAGGCATGAAGGTGTACCCAAAAAATAGAAGTAAATTGTTACCATTTTACCTTCAAAAAATGTTGAGGGGGGGGGGGGGGGGGGCGTTTTAAGGCATAAACTAGGGTCAGACAGGTTATCGGAAACACTAATTTTTTTTTATTTGGCCATATTGTAATCTTTTAGAATACTAAAGTGTACCTCACAGGTAACTGTCATAATTTTCAAGTGGACAATTTGTTTGAAATTTGTGTCTTCAAAATATTTTGTCCTGTATGATTCTTTAGTTCATGTTGACAGGAATACACAAAAAAACCTTTCCAAGTAGTGAACAAGATGTTTTCAGTCTCTAGTAATATAGAAAAAGACTCCCCTTTCAACAGTTATACATCCAGTATTTTTACTTTCATAAAGTCTTTTCCAGACATATTTCAGATAAGTTTCTTGACATGTATTATAGAGGAAGTTATTTGCTTTTGGATATAAACTAAATCACGATGAAAATTAGCAAAATATGCGTGTGATTAAGTATTTTACTTAAAACTATGACCAGAAGTATATCCTAGTAGCGTGTGTGAAATCAATATATTTTTCATTAAGTACATGTGTGTTTACAATGGATTCAGAGTTACCAACTTATCATAAAGTTGTTAACCAGTAGTGACTTAGATTGTTGGTATTTCCTACAGCAGCAGTTAGTGTCATTGTGTGTAATCCTTGTATTCAAGTCCATGGCCACACTCCAAGTGATTCTTTCGGCAATATTTTGGGTGCAATGTAACACTTTTTGAAGGTTCATTTTACGATTTCTGATGCACATGTAAGTTGGACACTTCCATGAGCTTCACATAGGTTTGTTTACACTGTTTGCGGACATTGGAATGTGTGTCATAGTGCAAACATGTCTTCAAGCTGTGTTGCTAAGCTTTGAATAATATGTGCTCTTTTGCTTATGATGAATTTTTTGTTTATTGAAATAGGTGAAATCTACATACTTATGTCAGTATAGAAATCAAATGCAAATTTTACCTAGATTTCCACCCTCAGTTACCATGGTTACAGACCAACTTCATTGTGCAAAGTATGGAAATCAATGCAAATTTTACCTAGATTTCTATTCTCTGTTACCATGGTTACCCACCAACGTCATAGTGCATGGTATGGAAATGTATGCAAAATTTGCCAGATTTTCTAACATGAGATCACAAAAGCCCTGAGTACCGTGTGTAGACACACCTGCAGGTAGTGGTGTAGAATGATTTACAGAGCCAAGCAAACACTACTTACAGACATGCTTTGGTATTGTTAAATTATAGATTAGGTTTTAATATATGTACTGTGATATACCAACATAAAATCAGGATTGAAAGAAAGGTTGGAAATTTTTTACACGTTGAACCAATCCAAGTAGATTTTACAAATCAAATGTGCCATCAAATGGTAAGGAAATGTTTTGAGAATCAGTCATTTGTATCTGAACAGTACTCACAGTATTAAGCTTTTGTAAGTTGCATCTATATCACCTTTAGTGAGATAGGCATAGTTGTACATGTGGACCTGCAGAGCTTGTATACCAGAATATATGTACTAATAATATGTACTCTACTATGATTACAGGTGTGTATATTTCGAACACAGAGGGCGCCCTTCACAAATATATCATCAACTGCGATGATAAAGCTTAAAGGGAACAGCTAAGAATATTACTTGTTGGTTTTTTAGGGAGATTTTCCTGGTTTTATAGACATAATGACTTTGTAATTCAGGCACACTTAACAAGAATGAAGGACATCAACAAAGCAAAATAGCTTGAATCACTTCGTGTGCAGATACAGGTCTATGTAGCGTAATGATAAGGGAAGTCATTTAAGAATGACAGGCAAACCAGAGTTCTTTTTAAAAATCAGGACTTTCTAGCAAGGAAATCTCTTTATAGTGTTTGATCCTTGTATTATTATTTTTGTCATGAAACTTGGATTATTGACTTCAGCTTTGTGTACAAGTATACGTCAGTGATATTGCTTATTTCTGAGTATAATTTCAGTTGTAAGAAATCATGCATATATACAAGACTATTGTAATAAAAACAGTTGGGGAGGAGGGGAGGGGGCGATACCTTTTATGTTGTCTGCAAGACACGATACTTAGCAAGGAAAGAATTGTTGTAAGTTTTCGTATGAGTCACCATTATCAATGTAAGTTGTGTATTTTATATCTATCAAATATCTTGCCATACACAAACTATAACTGCTGACATCAGACCGTGGATGAATGGAACCTGTTACAAACAGGGAAAGTAAACCCATGAATTGGATTAAAACACTTGGCTCAGTATGTTGGAAGTACAGAGACTTGTATTACACACCATGGTTTGATAGGAACAGGTTTAGGGCCTCTTTATGTGTATGTAATCAGTGCCAGAGAAACTGGAAACTTGTTTGTGAATGTGAACTATACAACTGTTCTTATTAAACCATGAAATGTAACACAAGTCTCAGTTTTTCTGTGTCATTAATTCAATTCAGTTGTTTACTTTCCCTGTTTGTAACAGGTTCCGTTCATCCATGGTCTGATGTCAGCAGTTGTATAAAGACAAACTATATTGAAGTCTATTATCAACCTTAAATTATGATGCAGAATATATGAAAACATGCCAAGTATCAAGGACAGACAATTTACCAGTATAACTTTCATTTTATTTGATAAAATGTTTACCTTATTAAAAACAAATACAAATAAAACATAAAATATCTAAGTACATGCCCTGAGTGATACAAGGCAGCAGTCATTGAAAGAAGATATTATAAAACACCTGTGAGTCAGTGATTGATCTGTTACATTTAGTATGTCAATAAAAGGATGTGTTTTATTAAAAAAAACTAGTGACCACAAGATGTTAATTGCTACCAATGTGTGAGGGCGTCCCGTCATTGGTGTACTGAGCACCTCTATCATATATAGAGTTGTCAGTGTGTAGTCGTAGTTTCACATCACATCATCTCATGGACCATGTTGTGAAATGAGAGTGAAGGACAGGGTTGTTTCCTAGTTACATAGATCATATAACTGTAATACTAACTCAATGTTTTGGCCAAAAATTAATGTCAACCCCTCCGGTTTGAGAGGGCGAAGCAACACGGCATATCTTACAGTCTACATTTTTGTATATGGTGCACAGCTATGGTGAATACACATTCAGTACTTGTGTATATTACACAATGATATTCATGGTATTCATCGTAACAGTTGTACTTTTGTAGTACATGTACAGGCTTTACAGGATGAGCATGTCATTTGGATTAGATGAATTATCACTTCAGTGAGACTGGCAACAAGGTTACAGCCTGTATAGGATGAGCATGTAGTTTGGATTAGATAAACTATCAAGTTTCAGCCAGACTTGCAAGAAGGTTTATTAATAAAGTAAATGTACTAAAGATGGCACACAATCATTGTTTCCAAAGTGGCTGCAGTATATTTGGTTAATGATATAAACAGTAACAGCAGGCATGCTATTACTATTACAATATATAAACGCAGGATAGATTTGGTAGGCTATACATGTTTTAAAACTCAATTATCCAATGTAACAGTGACCACCCATACCAGACTTTGAATCTCTTTCACAAGCTACGGTAACACTGCAAAAAGATCTTAACATGATTGCAGAACAAACGGTATTGACCATGTGACCAATTTAAAATGTGAACTGTAGACGGATAACTACTTGTGTACGGATGTTCGAATTTCGTTCGTTCTCTGTTTGTGTTTCGACAGTGCCGAGCAGAGGGTAAACTTTGAAGAGCCGAATGATTCATATCCATAACTATAACCGAGAAATTCGACGTTTATTCTAGGACGTAGTTGTTGCAATTCAACTAATTGCAATAAGCGGTGAATTTGTCATCCACATGAGAATTCCGACGTTTATATTCCAAGCATAACAAATGCAAATCAAGTTTTGTCTCTTTATTCGTGAAAAGAAAGTTGCTTTATTACTTTCAAATTGGCAATGCCTTAAATAACATGATATCAATATACAATGCTTTTTTTTACAAAATGGAATGCACTAACATTTCATAAACTACATTGTAACATCAGAACCAAGTACACCACTGTAATGGTTTCATACTGGCCTTCATAAACATTGATGCCATGTTTTCAAGTAATACTAAAACGTTTCAAATTCACCTTCAAACTTTTCTTCTGTCAATAAGGCAGTTTATTCTGCTATACGTTCTTACAAATCAATGTAGCCGTCTCTCAAAAACTGTTCGATGTCATCTCTGAGACCCCCTGGTGTGTACATATCGCTGCCGTCGTTGATACGAATGTATGGAAACCGTTAGCATCGATGATGAAACGCTCTACGAAGGTGTAACGAATGTCATCGTTATGAATTGGATTCCAAAACAATGAGTTGCTGTCTCCTATATCAGCTACTGGTGATTTACAAGTATCCTATGTAGGAGAACAAAAGATGGCATTGTAACTTGACTAAGTTTTACAGTTGTACTCGGGCCAGATTTGACCTTGCACCTGACCAACACAAACCTAGCTATACCATTGCATGTAATTATAATGATAGATGATGTTTCTTTTTTTTTTTACCAGTTTCCTTGGTAACACGATTCTATATAAAATACCTTTGACTCAGATGATAGACTAACCTAGCAATAATGCGAACTGTTTTGAACAAATACTAGTTACCCTATGACATACAGTACTCTTAAGATTTAGGACGAGCTTACTATTAGATAGATAATATCACTTTAGAACGGGTTTTCCTATCCATGCGCGCCTCTCTCTCTCTCTCTCTCTCTCTCTCTCTCTCTCTCTCTCTCTCTCTCTCTCTCTCTCTCTCTCTCTCTCTCTCTCTCTCTCTCTCTCTCTCTCTCTCTCTCTCTCTCTCTCTCTCTCCTCCCTCCCCCTCCCCCTCTCTCTCTCTCTCTCTCTCCTCCCTCTCTCTCTAAAAGAATAGTGCAATTTTCGATATATGTCTCTTTTGTTGCCATACGTCCATATATCATAACGACATTAGGAAATCTCGTCGCTTACCCTCAGAAACTGCCACACACCCTGCGAGGAGGCACCATTGACATCTCCCTTTTCAAACATTGGAAAGTGGGTTCATAACCTTCCCCAGGTCTCACATACTTGACACCATTCAACAGCTCATCATTGGCTCCTGGCTCCTGCATGTCTGTTATCAAAATTAATACAACATAACGAATTGTGGCTGTATTAGATGTTGCCATTGTTCACTGAGGGGAGATCACTTTTAAATGCCCGTGATGGGTTGTTTTGTGTTTGAATTCTTTGTCTAAGGAAAACCAAAACTATGACCCCCCCCCCCCCAGGTATGATGAAAAGACTCCACGTATCGCTCTAATTTATGTGAAGTATTTATTCTTCATATATTTTTACTAATTCGTCACCTTCTGCACACTGCATGCTACTATCAGATTATTTCAATTCGATATCTACTCTTCGTTTCATTGAACTAGCTTGGCGTTATAACACGAGTCGTAGCCGAGTAATATAATGAGAAAATAACACTAACGATACTAGATTGCACGAAGATGTGATACTCGTGTACATGTACTATACAGTGTACAGTGTGGTAACCGGTCTATCATTAACAAAGGCCAAAGATGACAGGAGACAAAACTCAAAATTTATTTTGTGGTGTTTGATGCAACCCACGCGTATCTATTGCTATTTACCGTAATGGATTTGGGAAGATGTTGGATCGATGTACGTCAACAATCATTTACAATTTACCATACATATAGACTCTTTTAAAAGTGTATTGTCATATCCGATACTTACATATTGCGCCCAATGTCATGTCAACTTTATTACAATGTAGTGTCAACCTTCCATGAACCCGACTCACTGATAACCGTTCAGTACAAATAACCAAACAAACAGACAGACAGACAGACAGACAGACAGACAGACAGACAGACAAACAGACAAACAAACAAACAAACAAACAAACAGACAAACAAACAAACAAACAAACAAACAAACAAACAAAACAAAGCAAAAGAACACCTTCTAAAACTTGACAGACCATGAGACATAACTTACTAAACTGGTTTGATGGATAAGCTAGGACTGTGAAATTTTGATCCTTGAACTCGTCCACTAGTGCATTCAGTTCTAGATACTGATGGGTTAAACCTGAAAGGAAAAAATTATATTGTTACGGCCTTGTAATTGCAATTTTACATGTAGTAAGGTACTTATAGGAGTTTATATAACCAAAGAACATTTCATTCAAAATAAATAAATAAATAAATAAAATAAATAAATGAAAAATAAACCCAATCATCCATAGGTTAGCTGTAATCAATAAGTACATTCCGACGAGGATTGTCGACAAGGAAAGATCGAAAGTGTGCTATTTTACTTGGCCTGCTATAATAACCACATTTTGTATTCGATTACAGCACCAATTGAGGCGACCAAAATGAGTCATATTGAGGCGACCAAACAGGTGAACAATACTCGAAATGACTGCGAACAGAAGAGACGTCATGTAACACGGTGTTTTTTTTAAAAATGTGACAGGATTTGTTGAAGAGTTTACAATCATTATTTACGATTTTTCGCACTACTTGTATTACATATGAGCCTTTGCCAATGGATTTTGATAACTGTATAAGTAAACAATAACAGCTGATAAATAGCACATACACTTCGAATTCTTGAACAAAATTCTATTCTCGCTGTCCATATTTCTCTGTTGAATTCCTACCTCAGTATGTAGACGTAGAGATGACCAACAAAGTTGATCCTTTAAACTGTGCTAATGAGATCTCCTCGCCGGGATTCTGCAAAGTTGTTCCAGTATAATCGTGAATAGAGCCCAACGTTGCATCACAATACTTCTTCACCGCCTGTGAATAAACCCCTGATGGGCCGAAACCCAGGGATATCATGGAGAGGAGCACAAAGGCCCCAAATCTGAACGCCATGGCTCAGGTATTCGTTATGTCTAAAACTTTCAACGTCTCCCCTTTTATGGAATAGTATGTTTACCTACCTGGACGTTCTCATTTTTATGAGGGGGTGCGTATTAATTTGATAGATATGTTGTTGAGGCGGTCGAGGTGATTTTTGAGGAGCTGTTATCGAGGGGGTCTATTTGGTTTCGATATAAGAACTATAGACCACTTCTATCACGGTACGATGGAACTGTGTGAAATCTGTGTTTTTACTGCTTGCTAAGACTGCGAAAATACTTTCCTGTTCCGATTCGGTCAACAATCACGTCATAGCTCTATTCGGTTGTGAAATGATATATATATTTATAGTAATTCCATTGATTAATGTCCATAGCTAGGTTACAACAACCCCCCTACATACATCATTCATAGACCGTGCCCACTGAATAGATAGCAGGTCGTATTTCACGTGATATGACTTTATCACCTGGAAATATGGTGAATAGATAGCAGGTCGTATTTCACGTGGTATGACTATATCAATCATCTGGAAAGATGGGAACTCACGGTGACATGTGATGTTAATATGTAGGTGACGACTTGACCCTTATCATAACTTCTATGACATGATGTTGTGTACAGGTACCGACTCAAGTAGTAACAGTGGGTCAGATTAGAGTGACACCTGATAATGGCAATACTGAAGTTGAAGGTGATGATGACAATGATATCAGAGAACTTTTGCAGTGATCAGGTCAGGCAGAGTATGTACAACACGGAAAGCACGTTTTAGATATTAACTAGATTGTGTATGATTATAAGAGAAAGGTAACTAGCCAGTCTTTTACTGTTTGGCATTTTATATGTACAAATATTGCTGTCTAATACAGAGTCAAAATCATTTAATTTGTATGTATACATATAATGGGAATATTGATTAACGTTCAGTATATGCAATTGTCATGGGGAGGGTCATGTTTTACAAAATGTGACAAAGGGGAGGGTCACTTTTTACAAATGGAGAATGGGGAGGGTCATGTTTTACGTAACAGACCATGTGTGATTTCCCTCCCCCTGTAAATACTGAAGGCTCCCTTACCAAAGCAATGCGGGGATACTTCATACGCGGGGAGTTTTGAAATAAACGCATCTTTACCGGAGATGTAGCCTTCGGTAATAGTTTTTAGAACCGGTCGGATGTGCCTATAAATACAATTTAACTTACCCGTGCAAAAAAGATTTTTTTGTTCGAAAGTAACGTCATTTCTCCATTTGACAACAATACTGGGATAATCCTCTATATTTGAAGGTCATCATTCTCATCACTGATACCATCACCATATTTTAAGAACAAAATTCTCTGACAGTGTGAGTGATAAGGTGAGATGGTGAACTCAACAAAATGCATTGTTTTATTAAACAATTTTCTTACAATATATGTATTTTTGTTTTTGTACTTTGGCATGTAGGTAAAGTACTCGTAAAAATAAATGTTGAGAGCTCATCTCACTTTTACATCTCAAAACACACAAAACAGATTGACAATAATTGAATCTTCAATTTGGTCACAAAACTACGGATTGCAAAATGTGACCCTCCCCAAACATTGTAATGCAAAATATGATCCTCCCCAAGAACAGGTTTGTAAAATGTGACCCCCCACCCCCGATTCCTTTTGAAGAAAAAGAAGACATCTTTCACGCATTTTAGAATTCATACACACTCATTGCAAAACATGAAGCTACACACCCCTACAATCGAATCAAGTACTCCCCGAGACCATGAATGATTGATTAGTCCCAGTGAATTCAGTACACGGTCTAAAGGAAACTTCAAACCAATGACTCACTGAAAGCGAATAATTGGGATGTTGGCTAAAAGTCTAAGAACTTTTTATCGAAATCGGCCCACATATATATAAGACCCAGGTATGACGTTTATATAATCTTCTTCTTTTAATTTTGACAAATTAAGATGACGTCACTAAAGTAGGCGTCACCGAGTCACGTTTGATTGATACAGGTGTGCAAGTTCTCATACTGATAATGCAATGCAAAGTAAATATTAAAACGGGTTTGTCATGAAAATGAATCAATATCATGATATATGTAGTTTATATCTCACGTGTGTATGTGTATGTCTGTGCTAGAAACATCAACTCACAACAGGTGTGCAGGACTCAAATAAACAATGACGTCACTTGTGTACTAGTTCTCTTACCATACAAAGGACCAATGCCTCAGATTGGAGAATTTAAAAAAAAAACATATTGCCTTACATAAAAATATACACATACCTATTCCAATAACTCATGAACATCATGTCACCTGTGTACTAGTTCAGATTGGAGAATTTAAAAAAAAACATATTGCCTTACATACAAATATACACATACCTATTCCAGTAAATCATGAACATCATCGACTACTATTACACCATATAGATAAAACTGTATGACGTGTATTTTGCTCTGTTACCACAAATCATGATGCGTTAAGCATTGGACATCATGGGAGATTTTTGTTAGGTGACAAGTGTTTCTTTCTATCACGCCTTTTATCAGATAAATAGAAATAAATTACCACCGACGATGGCACTGTGACCTTCTTTTCATTTCATCTTAGTTCAGGGACAAATTAATATCTCTTGTGTTGCACACCAATTACATACTTGATACAATATGTTTAATAATTTCTCTTCATATTTCTGACTTTATTACAATGCTGTATTGGCATACTTGCAGGGTATCACCTGGTGATTAAATACTGTCAAAATCCCTCAAAATTATAATTGACAAACACGTAATCAGGTTAGTACCTGATTCGCGTCGGTTTACACACGGACATCAAGCCAGAGTAAAAAGTACTATCAAAGATTTTGTAAAGAGGTAATTCATCTCAAGGATTGAACTGTTGTCAGGTGTGTTGAGGTTTAGTGTATTTTGCAAAGGGTATAAATTAACGAAAACTAGGGAAAGGTTAAGTTTATAAACGACTCTACACAATCTCATACAAAAACTGCCACGGTGAAATATTTATATTTAGAAATCAAGGTACTAAAGATCTCTAACTGGGGATTCTTTGCAAGTTTTGCAATGTGTCTGGCAGCTAGACTTTCTTGGACAGTTTTGTGTGGAAATGATGCAATAGTTGTGGGTTTAAACTGAGATGAACCCGAATCGAATGTTGTATATCCCATATCGTATACAGCATTGGCAGTGTATCTAGTCTTTAAATTAGGTCAAATCAAAATGTAATCGATCATCACTTCCATGCTTTTTCACCAATACGAAAAGTATCTTCAATGTGTTCTGGTATGGCGTTGTTTGTCACATCTATGCCAGCTTTTACGCAATATTTCCTGGCAACTGACAAATGAAGTTCCTTATAAAGTTCAGTCTTGGTGGCTTGAAATTCTAGTCGATGATCTTCCCACACGATGCACAGATAGATGTTACATAATGGATTACATGCTAGTTCCCATAGTTGTGATTCATCGCATACTTTGTACAGAAACATTCTATATTAATCTTCTGAAATACCTGAATACTTAAAAAAGTAGCCTTTCATGTATTCTATTCCACTTCCAATGTAAACCCTTTATTGACAATACAAGTGTCAAGATGTTTCAAAACACTTAGTGCAGTGTATGGACGAGATATGTGATGTGACTTTACTAATTTCATCACTTCATCATTAACGTTAGATGCAGCTTCATCGAGGCCATCAACTATGAACAGAACTCGACTCAATAGAAGCTATACGAAAAGAGCAATATAGCAGTTGGCATTTGATCATAATCTTCTTAAAAAACCATAACCAATGAATTATTTGCATGGACTGACTGTCAGAGATTTCTTCTGAGATGTAATAAATAAATACTGAAAATTCCTCTAAATTCTTCTCCAAGGTGTTTGATTTGGTATCCCCACGTACTATACATGGACATTATTATTGCCATCTCCGTATGGGCCATCCGTATGGGCGCCATCCAGCCCATGACTCTCGGCGTTGATTACTTTGTTTTTACTCAGATCACCATGATCATGACCATAGGTTTTTATCGGTAGGCCTCATATGTGTATACGTTTGCCTGTCTACTCCACGTCGTCCCCGTTTACTGTGTTTGTTGCCCACGGTGACAGGTTACCAGCGCTATAATGGAATGATAAATCAATCATTTATTTATGGTATACTCAGACTGTTTGATTCATTCCATACTTGCATTTTACATTACAATCGTGTGAAGTCAGCTACAGGTTACTGTAATTAAAGAAGACTAACTCTCACATACATGTACCTTGCCCTAAAGGACACAAACATATAATTATATACAAACCAAAGTTGCGAAGTAGAAATAGCTGAAGTATGTCTGGCTATGGGTTGTATTCTAAAGACGCTGAATTGACATTGCATTGTGAATGTTCAGTGACCCATTACAGTATGCTGGCTTCAAGCTTTTCATATACAGGGTCTTTCAAAAACAAAATCACACCGACACTTTCACTAACAAAAGGTGATGGTGATCTAAATTCATGAAGGAAGTCAATAAAAGCGTTATTTTTTCCTCACTACATAAGTACTGGTTTTGTATTCATATCACTACGTACTACTGTACAATTTAAAATTGATTTGCTGTCTGAAACTATTGTTTCAATTTTGGCCAATTTAGTTAAGGCGGGGGGGGGGGGATTGGGTTGGGGGAGTTAGAGGCCTATACATTGAACTATTGATTCCGCCCCTTAGTCGGAAAGAATATATATTCTTTTCATTAACTTTGTAACATTGTATAATCAATCGACATTGTACATGCCAATCAAATACATCTATTGGTGATTAAATGCTTCGCGGAATACCGTAGACATTAGAGCTTAGCCTCCTATCAGCGATTCACGTAGATATATGGCAAATGCCCTGAATGTCAATCTTTGCCCTTTGAACCCTGTCGAGGTCAATATTGTTAAAACATCGTGCTTTGTTTTGAGCCACATTGATTACATTTTGGGTACTGACTGAATAAAAATATTGCATTGGTATCCTAACGCTGAAACCTAGTGAAACTTGAAACCAGTACTTAGATTGGACACTTCTATTCAACAATTCAATATTCATGTTCGCTCAGTGTGCATCTCCACTCTCAACATGTCTACAGTCCGAATCGTCGGGAGTCGGAATCAAAGTCCGGAACACCGTCCGTCCGTCTGCAACGACTACACCTTGCCAGTTATGCAATAGCTACTCAGACTTACTAGATAAAAACCTAACCATTACAGTAAAGTTGATGACCGTCAGAGTATGAGAATTTACTTGCTCCAAGTATGTTGACTTATTGCACAATAATGTAATTTTTTTAACACGTGATACATTGAGAACGACTTGTCCTTGCTTTATTTAATACCAAAATAACATAATGAGGAATTCTATTTGTTTAGAAATGTCGTGGTGGTATAAAAAGGGGTGATAATACTACTATTACTACAGGCTTAGTACAGCTAGCGTATCCTTAGATTGCATGTGCCAATACCCAAACTAAACATAGCTCACGGCATAATGTTAGCTATATACCATTAAATGACTTGTCAAAAACGAAACCTGACTCCTCTCTGGTAAATACAAGAACTATCTACATAATTGAATATCAGACTCAATATCATAGCTAAGCTGATATCACCTTGACAACCACAATCTCGGCACGTGACAGTCAAGGTGGCATAACTATCCTGATTTCACAGTAGCCTCAGATTTCCACGAGTCGCACTTTTCGGGATTTTCCCTTCAGTTCGCAGAAGGAGTATTCCTCATCGCTAGAGGATATCGGTTTCCTTGCACCGTTTGCCTCACAGCATGGATGGGAAAAGTGTATTCCTGGCTGGAATTCTGACTTTGTTGTGTATTTCAGGTGAGCTGTGATTTGTTTTTCTTCCATCCATGTGTATATAGTATATATTTTACAAACACGTTGATTATAAAATCATATTCTTGTGATTGATTATTCTTGATGTAAACAAAAGAAATATTCTTAACAACTTTGGAGACATTTGCGCACTTCGCTCATAAAGTCTACACCCGCTTATTTTGGCCATTGATTTGTCTGTTGAAATAGGGGGCGTGTAATCCAGTGTTTACGCTGTTCCATGTCTTGTATAACCAGCGTGAGAATAACTTCAACCTTCAATAAAAGATGTTATAAAATGAAATAAACATTAAGTGATTCGTAAGCCGGGAAAAGTCTGGTTTTTCTACAATTATATCGCTATATCATAATAATGTGTAATACATAAAATCTCGTTGTCAATTTTAGACACCTTAACTTTGTTTGGCCAACTATTATTGTGTGTACTACTAATTAGTCAAGTAAATATGATTAATGGGTTCAATCAACCATCATTGTCTCTAACAGTATAACAGTTAGTACTAGATGGTATGACAAGATGCAATTTCAATGGATGCATTATTTGTATGATAGTCTTTCATTCAACTAAAACAAAGTTGATGTCACTTTTTAGTTCCTATTCAGGCATTTGACATCAGAATAACAGTGTGTCACCAAGACTTAAACTAACAAAACTACAGATTCTGAAAATTACAGATTCTGAATTTTGAGATAAATATTAGATTGTTTGCGATTCATGAAGTGTTGTGTTACTCGTATCGTCAACTTGTAATGGCGCCGTCACCAAAGCTTATACAATGTCCAGAAATCGCCGATTATAATGCTACGTAAGTTACAACGTGAACTCAACTTACAGATACGACAGATATGAGATTGTGATGAACGCATGCGCAATGATAGTCCTGTAATATAAAATCAAAAACTAATCGGGAACCGTATTATTTTTATTTAAAACATTTTCACCCTTTTCCTATATACAACAGTATGTGCAGTGTATGTATCCCGGGTACTTCGGGATAAACCGATAGAAAACAAACATGCCACATCAATGAAGAAAATGATGGTAACATAGTATTTAGTTCACATGAAGGTAAACCAACAAAATTAATAGTACATTATTAACGAAATTGATCAAAATCACCAATTTGTCAAATTTGTCAACTGGGTATCAACAAGTCTACACGGTCTAAATTCTAAAATATGTTTTGACGTCGCTTGTAGCAATGGTTGAAAAGGACACGGGTCTAATTCATACAATACATATACGCTTCAGGTTATAAACTCAGCAAGGGGACATTTCTTGGTCTGTTTATAAATAGTGAATTCAATTTAGATGTGTTTTTGTAAACCGCTTTAGATACTGATCGACAGGTGCAAGTAACAATTTACCAACTGCCCTCACTCAAACATGTACATGTACATTGTGTATACTAGTTGATCGTGACTATCCTCATCGTGATTTTGTATTGGTTCGTCACTGATATACCATGCCTTGATTTAGTATCTATAATTCGTGACAGTCAGTGGTTAGAAGACATCGACTATAAGGAATCGAAGCCCAGAATAAATTGAAACCAAATGAATAGATTCAGTGCATAATTTCTGAACACTGACCATGATATGGTATCTTGTCTTGTCTTTACTATACTTATTAATAATAATCTGACCGCTACTGTTTGTAATTAGATCTAATTATGTAATACCGATGACTGTCTACATTCAACACTTCTAATCCAAGGTCCGCTATATCACGAAAGACTTAATCAAGGCTTCACGAACACGTACAAGATTCATGGGTGCGGGTGCAAAATACAGTTTAAATGTTGAGTGTATCAGTACTGGCATGAAGATGTTGTAAAATACAATGTTAACAAGTCAAAATAGGTTACAGTGTTAGTACTGGCCACTGCCAGTAAGAGTTTGAACAGCGCCATCATATTTACTATTTCAATCTGCGTCGAATCTTAATCTTTACACACTGGAATCATAATATTAATACATCCTTAGATTTTAAATGTCACCACTCTAAAAACTCTAGCATAAAAATAATCACATTAATAAATGATTGGACAGGAGATAAGGCCTTACTGAAGATTACGTCATCTTTGTATTTCGTGTACATGGTACGTGCCTAGTTCGTATCTACAATAAGGACTGAGTAATACAATCTACAGTTGCCATAATTATAGCTTTGAATTTTTGTGATAATATATGTTTATCATTATTACATGATCATTTTACATTTTTATATTTTCTTTTATTTTTTTATCAATCGAAGTTGCCAAAAATGAAATGGGTCCGTCAGTACTATAAAAACGGAGCGACAACCTCAGTATGATAGTTACTACCGCAGCTATACCATAATTTACACCATACGCAACGTATATGGGGATTTCAACTTATTCTTATCATTTCTTTAGTTCGTAGAATCTATTGAGAACATTTTGATATCTATAATTCAAAATACTACACAATTGACGGTTATCGTAATGGTATATATGCTAAGAGTACACACACTGGTATCACCACGAATACAATAATGCTATGAATGTCAACCATTAAATATACTGTAACAAATTTTAGGGATACCTCTTCTGTTTAGGTAACCCCCTTCAATGTTACTCTCTCTCCACTCTCTCTCTCTCCACTCTGTACACGGGATCGACTTGGACTTTTAGGGAATTAGCTCAAACTACACACAATGTTCATGGTTAACCTGGATCATTTGGAAGTGGCCACGGAGCAGATCGAAGCTCCTAGTCTCAGACCGTCTCTTCCAAAGACTGAATCCAAACTTTTATTATTCCATTAAATTCTTATAAACATAAAATATACAATACTCAAATGATTGGGTGATAAAGTAATCAGCACCATAAATGACTAAAACGGAAGTATTGCCGTCGCCTTAATTCAATGCAAATGATATTGACAAATATGAAAACTAGCTAAACAATGTGATCACGTCATTGTTCTTCCAACTGTCTGTAATCAGTCATTATTTGACACTGTTGATCTTTTAATAACTCAATGTTGTCATCTCAGAAGAATACTATTCGCGCAATGCAAACATTTGTTCTAAGTATTAATTCATGACAGCTGAGAGTTCACGGTGACCTCGCAAAACATCAAAACTTAGCGAATATTAAAAAGTTGTATTCTGTCATCCGTAACACTATCACCTTTTCCCAAAGTGTGGCGTCCCCGCCACACATTAAAATATTCTAAATAATTGCCTTTCATAAATGAAACACTTTTTATGATTTTGCAAATCGATAGAAAAGGAGAAAAGTACAAGCCAAACTTGGAATATTATGGATGTGTGCTCATTTCTTGAACAGCAGTCTGATTTCGAGATATTCAGTTTACTTTCAAAGATCGGAATTGCAGGAATTATCTTTTCCAACATTGACGATAATGCGAGTGGTTATTTAAGAAGTACCTTTAAAGTCCTCTATTATACAGCTCCTCAATCATACAGCGTCTGATCAGACTATACAATCACTCACACAGCCGTGCCTATCTTTTACCCAGATAAAAATGAACCCCTTTTGAATTTTGACTTGTAAAATCTATCATACAGGTACTCTTCAATGACAACTCTAATTTCATTAAACAAGTGATATCATTCGTCTTTTATAAAAATCAACTTTACGTCGTGTACGATTGAAAAAAATGGTTGGACTAGCAGTTATCATACGGGTTTTTAGCATTTGAGGAATTTCAGAAATTCTTGCGGAATTTGAAAGGAATTTTTGCATAGACAATAATACAGCTCATTTCGGTCGGATCTCTGTTTTACACTCAATATTTGAAAATCAAATATTTATCTTGTACTGCAGATTCAATAAAATAATATATCAACATGGTTCCTTCCTTTACTGTGTAGGAACTCTACATCACAAAATCAGACTCAACTTGTGAGCAACGCATTTATCTGTAGCGTTTTCGGCTCACTACAACTCAGAGTCAATAAAACTTCGAGGAGTTTCCAATACTCCATATTCCAATAAATATTCTTATTAAAACAAATATTTTCTCCATAGAAAAATCATCAATAATATTCCTTCTGCTTGTACGCGACCGTTGAGATGTAAAACAGCATCACTGAAATGGTTGTGATAAAAAAATAGATTTCAAAAAGTGTTCATCGTCAAACTAAATCGAGCATACAATTATTATTTCTTACACATTTCTCTGTACACACAGTAAAAAATTGCTGATCATGAATAGAAATGAATTCGAGGAATAAAACAATGTAAATCTTTAGCAAATCTCTACTACCGTATGATTAATGAGTTGTTTGTCCTTCAAAAGTCTTAAACATGTAGTTCACATGCGAACTGCTTCGGTCAGCATCAGCGTCCGATACGCGATATCTCCAATCGCATGGCAGCTGTTCGGTCCCCGTTGAAGGTTTCACTGCTGCAACGTTTGTCAAAGTCTCTATCGCTGTCTGTTTATTCACAATTCCGCGTTTTGAAACACAATCTCTCCTTCTGAGATGTCTTTAGTCCATCACTGCAATATTTTACGAGTTCTAGTTCGAGTTGAATTCCCACCATTGTATCATAATCATTAAAAGTTTCCTTTCGAAAAGTTATCAAGTCATCGATTTCTCACTCACCCAGCGGCGTTTTTTTTTCTTCTCAAAGGTTGTCAATTGTTCTTCATAAGTTTAGATTTGTCTTATTACGCGCACAATGGTCCTAGTCCAAGGCCGGTTCTTCCACCAATGTAACAAATTTTAGGGATACCTCTTCTGTTTAGGTAACCCCCTTCAATGTTACTCTCTCTCCACTCTCTCTCTCTCCACTCTGTACACGGGATCGACTTGGACTTTTAGGGAATTAGCTCAAACTACACACAATGTTCATGGTTAACCTGGATCATTTGGAAGTGGCCACGGAGCAGATCGAAGCTCCTAGTCTCAGACCGTCTCTTCCAAAGACTGAATCCAAACTTTTATTATTCCATTAAATTCTTATAAACATAAAATATACAATACTCAAATGATTGGGTGATAAAGTAATCAGCACCATAAATGACTAAAACGGAAGTATTGCCGTCGCCTTAATTCAATGCAAATGATATTGACAAATATGAAAACTAGCTAAACAATGTGATCACGTCATTGTTCTTCCAACTGTCTGTAATCAGTCATTATTTGACACTGTTGATCTTTTAATAACTCAATGTTGTCATCTCAGAAGAATACTATTCGCGCAATGCAAACATTTGTTCTAAGTATTAATTCATGACAGCTGAGAGTTCACGGTGACCTCGCAAAACATCAAAACTTAGCGAATATTAAAAAGTTGTATTCTGTCATCCGTAACAATACTATCTCCGACTTACAGTATCTCTTCGTGCAAACATAAATAGCATTCCTTGAGATCATATTATTCGTATATTAATGCTGTATTCATTATTAATAAGTTAATATTTTCGAAACAACAAATTTATCCTAAATTTAAAAGACACGAAATAAAACTGATGGCTTTCAGCTGAGATTTCATTTTTATTCCTTCACTAATCCAATCAGTATTTAGTAAATTTTGTCCACTTGCCATTTTATGAAAGGTACCCTCAGTCAATTCGATTGCACATTTGAAAGTGATTTATGTGGATGGATTCAGTCCAGTAACGATGATTTTGATTGGACCAGGCAGCAAGGCGAGACGTCGTCACCTCATACTGGACCCCCGAGAGATCATACCATAGGAGGTGAGTTGTCATATGGCAAAATAATACAACACATACGCAACCATGTAAAGAGTTAAGCATTTCAAATCAATACAATGAACATAATCATTAATTAATGACGTCATTTAAAAACGTGTTGCCATCACAATAGATAACGTATGGAACTATGTAAAAACAAAAGTCTCTATATTTTACCAACAGAGAGGGCGCTATATTGGGCTACGATATAAATGCAGCCAAACATATTTTAAACGCTTGAAAACATTGGTCAGAGACATTGGCTTGTAAGAATGATTCCCCTAAACCTTAAAATTACTTTTCTTGTAGATAACGGTTGGTATGTTTATATTGAGAATGACAGTCCACAAAGTAAAGGGGATGTAGCCCATCTGGTTAGTCCTGATATCAGTATGGTGGCCAACCAACCTCAGTGTCTCTCCTTCTGGTAAGTGTCTCAACCATTGCAAAACACTATGAATTGTATTTCACTTCACATGTCTTACCATTTGGATATACAAATGTACACAACAGGTTGACAGTAAAGATATGACATTTCAACAATACATGCACTAGTAAGTCCTATAATATATATCTTTTGTAGGTATCATATGTATGGGACACATGTAGCTGATCTGAACGTATACCTTCAAGATGGTAATACTCTGGGACCACCTATCTGGACCAAAAGGGGTACACGTGGCAATATGTGGCTAAATGCACAGATTAACATTATGACTACCACTGATGATATTAGACAGGTTGTCATAGAAGGTGTCCATGGTTACAATGTCCATGGTGATATTGCTATTGATGATGTCATTATGAATACTGGATATTGTAATTCAGGTATGTAATCTTTTGAGTTTATTGTGTTCAGATTCAAATACTAATATCAGGCTATCAAAAAGCTTACATTTTTGTGCTAATACAATCTATAATTTTACACAAAAACACAGTATTGTAGAATAAACATTGATATAAACTGACACAATTTCAGTTGTCATAACTCACCTGGAATATCATAGTATCATTAGTGTGTTTACAGACGTGTCATTAAGGTCCTTAGAACTGTTTTGAGAGTAATAACATAGCTAAATTGCACTCTCCATTTAGGTGATATATGTGATTTTGAAGACAATACACTTTGTGGTGGTAGTCAAGACAACACAGATGATGTAGATTGGAGTCTGTCTGATGGAGGAAACCCTGTCATGGACCATACTTATGGCAGTGTCACAGGTAAGACTGTACAATGTACATATATTTCAAGATGACTTTGTAAAAAGTCACTTGCTTAAAATGAAAATTCACCAGTGTTGGTAAATCATAGTATTAAATTAAAACATTTGTTACAACAGTGGGGCTATCTGTTAAACAAAGACTGAAGTGTGTCGTCAAACAATTCAGGTACAATTTTCAAGTTTGTGTTCGGAACAAAAGTTTAAAAGCTATACTATATCACTAGCTTTATAATTATGAGATGAAAGTACTTAGAAAACAACAACAACTAAATAATACTTTTTTCTTGCATTCTTAAGGTCATTACTTATCTGTAGCAGCAACTGCAGCCATTGAAGGTAACATGGCAAGATTTATATCAGCTACGTATACAGATGGTATAAAATGTTTACAGTTTTACTACAACAATGATGGCGATGACATTGCTACACTTAATGTGTACAGTCGTATAAGTGGTAACCTTGGTAACCCATTATGGTCCAGAAACTCCCAACAAGGTGATGGTTGGAGGATTGGACAAGTTACTATTGATAGCAGTAGTAATTATCAGATCGTGTTTGAAGCTGTACATGGAAGTGCTGTCAATGGATACTTGGCTATTGATGATTATTTCATTGCTGATGGAGCCTGTCAGAATCCAGGTTAGTGTCATTACAAAACTGTATTTGGTGGGCAGAACCCTGAACACTCTGGGATACTATATTTGGTGGGCAGCTCCTTGAACACTCTGGGATACTATATTTGGTGGGCAGCTCCTTGAACACTCTGGGTTACTATATAGTTTTTTATAACTCTGCAGAGAGAATGATAAAAACGAAACAATGAAATGCATCCCATACCACATAGACACTTTTTCAAGGCTACTTTCCTGTTAAAACCCATGTTCAGAAAAATTTAACTCAAAACCTTTTTCTAATAGATGTTCCCCAAGTATTAAATATAGAAAAAGTCTTATGTTTCTATACATTAACATTATAGAACACAGTCTGTTCATATTTTGTTGTAAATCATCAAGCTATAGTAATTTGTTATGTAAGCACCTTGTCCTATATTGTTATGAAATAATTTAAAACTTGTTGAAGCTATATTAAGTAAACTGCATGTTTGACAAAATGTTATATCCACTTTCATTATTAAGATCACAAAAAAAACTTATAATAAGAGAAATATCTATTTAATTGTTACATTTATCAGTGTAATGGTTATTGAAATTTATTCACTGCAGGTGACTGTGATTTTGAAACTGGTTTGTGCACATGGAGTAATGATCAAGATAATGACCAAACAGAATGGGAAATGATGAAAGGACCAACTGGCACTAGTAATACTGGACCAGATTATGACCATACCTATGGCAATGAGAATGGTAAGGACATAATAACACCCTCATACTTTATTATAATTAGTTCCCATAGTTTGATTTAATATGTTTAACATTATTTCACTAGCTGTCGTTTACATTTGGGTTAACATCATAGATGTACCAAACATTATGTCTATACACAATTACTGAAGTTAAAAAGGTTTTCAATTTATACTATGTATTATGTGTTTTTTTAAATTTCTTTTCAATATTTGCATTATAGTTGACGATTTACATTCTAATGATGCATCACAAAATGTTCATGACAAAGGTTACTAATCAGCAAAAGAACATTACAAGGCAAGAAAACTGCTTGTCTGTGTCAGTTATTATGCATTTTAATGTTGAGAAAAATCTATGATATCTGATTTTATTACTGTGATATACAGGCACATACATCTATACTGAGTCTTCAAACACTGATGGAGGTTCTATAGCACAGCTGGTTAGTGAACCCTTCATGGCTTCACCAGGAAATGACAGGTGTCTGGAATTCTGGTATAGTATGTACGGCAGTGGAATTGGTAATGTACTGGTGGAACAAGTCAGTGGCTCTACTACGACAATGTTATGGTCACTTGCTGGAAACCAAGGCAATGCCTGGAACTTAGCCAGAGTTGGAGTCAAACAATACCAAGATTATCAGGTTGGTTACATTCACCAATAGTAACACCTAGACTAACCAGCTTGGTCGCATTCACAAATAGAAACCGTACCTAGACTATCAGGTGGGCTATATTCATATCACCATAGAGTCCTGAATCACCTGACTATTGGAGTACTGCTTTCTACTCAGACTGACAAAGAAATAGAGAGGAAATCTATACATAATAACAAATAAAGTGCAGTTGTATAATTTATCTTTGTGTGTACATCATCATACCATTTGAGCAGGACTGGGTGTGAACAGTTTGCAGCTAAACACTTCAAGTTGAACATATCCCACGAAAAAAAAGACATTTGTGTGTGGGTGAAATTGCTAAGTACCTGCTGGACAGGAAAGAAATGCCTTCACAAATTAAATAAAAACTGGTATTCTTCTTTTTCCCTATACAGCTGATTATCACCAGTAGGAGGAAAGGCAATAAGGGTGACATAGGTGTTGATGATATTGTAATTTCAGAAGGCTATTGTACAGGTAAGGATGACAAAATATAACTGTTGATGACATTGGTCTGGGGAATTCTCATATTGCAGATGTTTGCACTTTTACTTGTCAAATTTGCACTGCAGTGCAAGACCAGTACATTATTTCAATTGGATGCATGATTTTTGAATCACATGCCACATGAGTGACAGTGTGGAGACATGAAAGACAAAAGGGTATTTGTTCTCGTGCTTGCAGATTTTTCTGCTGCACTTTCACTTGCTAACATACATGTCTACAGAGAAGACCTGAAGTACCTGTGCAAGTACCCAGAATATGCCACACTTCACACTTACACTTGCACATCATGGGATTTCTGTCATATTATCAACCTGTAAAGGACTTGTAAAATTGATAATATTCTGTTCATCTCTAATACTACTGAAATACTTTGTTGGAGTTTTAACTTTCTCTATTTAAGTTGATGTCTGTTCATCAGTAACATTGAGACATTCCATTATCTTGTAGGTATGCCAGCACAGGTTCCATGTACATTTGAGAATGATACATGTGGATGGACACAATCTTTAAATGATGATTTTGATTGGGTAAGACAGCAGGGTGAAGTAGATTCTCCCAACTCAGGACCATCTGGTGACCATACAATTGGAAGTAAGTTCTATAATTCAGAAGTTCTTTAATATCAAGTTATTAATTGTATATTTGTTGGTATTGTGTCATTGCAACAAAATAGACATTCACAGGACATTCTCACAAACCAGAGCTGTTATTTCTTTTGCGACACTGCAAAGCTATTAGGAGAGCATTTTGGACGGTGCCGTAAAAGAGGCTGTGGTTTACGACGATGTCACATGGAGAGTAATAGTAAAACCGTAAAGTAAATAAAGTGCAGTCCAAATACAGTTCCAAATTATGAAAATGAAAACCTAATTGCATTAATTTGATAACAGGTTATATAAATTAGTGTCCGATATGCTTTTCTATGAGATGGATTCATTGGTTATCTTTAACATGTTGATATTACTAATAAGTGCTGTAGTACTAATCTAATTCTATTTTTATTGACATCTTGCAGCCAATGGTACATATATGTACATAGGGGATGGCACCCCGGATGAAGGTGAAGTAGCACAAATTATCAGTGCTAATGTCTTCATGAAGGCTAATCATCCAAAATGCTTTACTTTCTGGTGAGTATAATGACCTCAGGTTTTGAAATCTTGAATATGTATTTCCATTTTTGACAAAGATAACATCTAGAAAATCAGTTTGAAACAAAAATACTGTCTACAGACAAACAAGTTTCAAAGTTAGCATTGGTTTATCTTAATTATATTTTTTACAATAAGCATTAATTATTTGTAACTCTATTGACATGTTATGACAATTTATTTACATTTTTACTCATTCATGTATCCATCTAACCACCCATCTATCCCTCCCTCCCTCCCTCCCTCACTCACCTACTCACTTGTTATCACAACTAGCGATCACTGTTTAAATTCTAGAGACATTTTACATATGCATGTCTTCTATTTCAAGGTACCATATGTATGGATCTCAGATTGGTGAACTCAGTGTATACTTACTGACAAGGTCTACTCTGAGTGATGTCATTTGGAATAAAAAGTCAACACATGGCAATGTATGGAGACAAGCTCAAGTGAACATCATTGCACCAACAGATGACGACCATCAGGTTGTCATAGAGGCTGTCCATGGCTCTAACCTTCATGGTGAAATAGCTATAGATGATATTGGTATTATAGATGATTACTGTGACTCAGGTATGTCGAATAGAAATCGATGTTTTGAATTGTGCAAACAGCTATTATGGTTATGTTTTCAAATAAACCAAGAACTGGGGCATGGAATGAGAAAAGGGTCAATAAGCCAAGCCTGGTATGCTGTTTCACCACAGTTTTATATGTATGTTGTTTCAGGCAACCTTTGTGATTTTGAGGATGACACATTATGTGGAGTAACACAGGACTCATCAGATGATATTGACTGGACACTAAGTGATGGTAATAGCTTAAGTCTGCCTTCTGATCATACTTATGGTACTAAGGCAGGTAAGTATCTTAACCACAACTTCTCTTCTGTCAAAAACAAAAGTGAACTTAAACCATACATGTACAAGGTCCTTGTCATGTGATACGAATGCTCAGTTCTCAATGTTTTTTATCATTCAAATATTTCTAAGGTTTTTAGGCCAATTCTAAATTTGAGACTGTCAGTCAACTTGATTCACCAGTTTATAAAAGAAGGGTAAGATAATGACCATTGTTAATATTATACTAATACATACGGAAGCTTTCAAAGTATCACAGTAAATTTCAGATACATCAATAGATGTGAATAAATGAAATGCTAAATATTGGAGTCAAGGTAGTGTAATCCCGGAGTGTAATATTCTTTAGGAAGGCAGGATAGGGTTGTTTGACCTACACACTCTACACAATATGCAGATTTCACTGTTGGTTAAAATGCATATTTACTGCATCTTCAAAAGTATTTGTCTCCTCTGTTTTTGATAAAAAAATTCTTTCAACCAACAGGTCATTATTTGTACATCCAAAATGGTAATATTGGAGACAAAGCACGATTTATATCAGCTACGTACACAGCCTCCTCTGACAGCAAATGTCTACAGTTTTACTACAACAATGATGGTGATGATGACATAGCTACACTCAATGTGTACAGTAGTATTAGTGGTAACCTTGGTAACCCATTATGGTCCAGAAACTCCCAACAAGGTGATGGTTGGAGGATTGGACAAGTTACTATTGATAGCAGTAGTGATTATCAGATCGTGTTTGAAGCTGTACGTGGAAGTGCTGTCAATGGATACTTGGCTATTGATGATTATATGTTAATGGATGGAGATTGCTATGATCCAGGTAACTATAATGTACTATTTCAGGAAACATTATACTATATCGTACACAGGGGAACTCCCACGCCCTGTAACAGTCACATATCCCTAGGAAGGGCTGTGCACCCTATAGTCTTATAGAGCCATAGTTGTTGAACCAGCTATGAGTAAAACATCTCTTAACAGTTCTAGTTAGTACACAGCTGTAACATATCTAGAATTTACAGGTGTGTAACTGGTATGCCAATATCCATGTAATGATATGGCATACACTTTTCAGCCATGTTGCATGGACTGATGCACAGAGCCCATTGTAATAGTCCCCCTTTTGGGGACTAAAAAAGAAAAGTAATGCAGCTGTGATTGTTGTCTTGACTCTTTCAATATAATACCACAGGTGAATGTGACTTTGAGAATGGTCTCTGTGGATGGAGCAATGACCTAGTCAATGATGATGTTGATTGGACTCTAAATAAAGGATCAACAAGTACAACTAAAACTGGACCTGATTTTGACCACACCCTTGGAAATGAATATGGTATAGTTAAACTATTTTAACTGATCTACAAGTATATATGAACTTGAATATATTTGTATGGTTTATATATCACACTCTGATAAAATTCCTTTCAAGAGTAAATTAATATATATGGGCAATATTTTAAAAAATGTTAGTTTTTTGGTGTGTTTTTTTTTTACGAATAAACGATCCGTTTTAATCACTATAGTCATGTCATTGCAGGAACGTACCTGTACAGTGAAGTATCAAACGCTGGTGTCAACCAAGCCTTATTTCGTTTAATCAGCGAACCGTTCACAGCTGTGCCAAACACTTACAAATGTCTGGAATTCTGGTATCACATGAAAGGGACAGGAACGGGAACTCTTGTGGTCGAACAAGTAGTTGGTGTCACCAGAACAGTGGTGTGGTCTCTGACGAGTGAACAGGGAGATGACTGGTTATTTGGGAGAGTTGGTCTTTCGCAATCTGCGGACCACCAGGTATAAACAATGTGTTTCTGGATCCACTTTTTAACAGTTCTGATTGAAGACGGAGTAAATCTGCTTTCTTGTCAATATCGACTCATCTTGATTGATCATTCGTCCTCCAAATGTATTATTTTGTCTAGCGAGGGCGCACTTTAAATTTTGTTTTAATAACCTTTTCGACGAGGTCATGAACTTTGACATCATAATAATTCCATGTTTAGCGGATAGCGTTGCCGGCGGCATCTGAAGGTAATTTTTGTCTTGCATTTATAACGTAATTGTCCCATTTCAAAGTTTTACATCTACAGCTTTCAGAGAGTGTACCTAGCGATGCGAACGGGTCATATTTTTGTCACGATCGAGGCAAATCTGACTTCTTGAGCAGAGAGTCGAGCGAGTCAGCTCCTGAGTCAGACACATATTCCTGAAACTTGATCCATTCCCTCCGCCTTCTGGCTTGTCTGTGGTTATGTAAAGCGCTCCCTCATGTCTGAATGAGGTCTGTTATAATTAGCGGAAGCATCAAAGGGGGAAAATGTACCGTCCAGTGATGTCAAATACATGTAAAACAGTGTATGATCATCATCTAATCTAAATAATTATGTATGATGATTACTGTTGCCATGGCAATATTGACACTCACGTTATGCAAATTGTCATTTTATCTGCAATGTTATATAATCCCTATTAAGTGAAATGTGAACATCCATGTGACAAACTGAAGTGACCCTAGTTACTTACATGTAAATAGAAGAATTTTAACAATTAGTTTGTAATTGGTTTAAAATGCTCTTGAAACTTGATCATTTGCCTATTAATAAAATGAGAAGTCTTGGCCTTTGAACATTTTTCTGGATAATTTTGCATATTGTAGACAAACGTGTTTGCTTTTACTCATACCAAGAGAATCCCCTCTATGCTCATACTGTCCTCACATTAGTAGACAGACTGTAATTTGATCTATTTAGTATTATATAATTAGTTGTATAAATTTTGAATGCACTGCTTTCAAAACTGTCATGTTCATGGCGGTGTGTACAACATTTGTATGGTGTGAATGTTATATATTCTTGTTTTGTGATTGACTCCTGGTAGATTGTATTTAGCTACACAAGGGATGGATCAAGTAAAGGAGATGCAGCAATTGATGATATAGCCTTCACTGGTGGATCTTGTACAGGTAAGTCAGCAATCTGACAGCATTCATTCATTTATGGAGACTGGTTATTGCTATAAAGTTTTGCTGTCAAAAAATTTGCTGATATGTGAGCAAGGTCCTCTTTTGAAATGAAAATGAAATGGTTTGACTTTTGGCAGATAAAATATTTCATGTGTAAACTATGATGTTTATAAGGCAGCATGCTTAGTAGTAGTAGTAGTTCCAAACTCAGAGCCTGAATAATTTACCTAGTATATTTTGGCTAAGTCACTCAGCCTTCTTCAGCAGTTATTGTATGTCCAGTGTATGTATGCTGTTCAGAGGATGTAACTCTCTTGAAGGAGACACCTTGAAATTTCCACACTTCCACACTTGTATGTAGTATGTCATTTTTATTGGCAGCAACTCCATTCTGTAACTTTTGGCCTTATTTCTCAGTGAACACATACATGATCAATCTGATCAGTCTTACATTGACGATCATAAGTGCAACTAGATCTCTCTCTCAAGGGTCTCTCTGCAGTCCTCCTGGACTCTCCTGGACTTACTCAAAATTGATATTTCTGACACAGTCATGAATATCATTCATACCCAAACCTCAGCTTGTCACTGGCATACAATATGTACATTGTGAACGCTGCAATGATTATAGACAAATCAACCACATATATTTTTCCTTGTCAATATTTCAGTGCTTCCTGATGATGCACTTCCAACTGGTCTACCAACTACTCCATCAGTTACAACACCTGCACCCCCTACAAATCCACCTATTCCGATTGGTCCAGATAACTGTGACTTTGAATCAGGGACATGTGATTGGTCACAGGTTGCAACCGATGATTTTGATTGGACAAGATGGACAGGTGAAACAGGAAGTGCTGGTACAGGACCAAGTGCAGATCATACCACAGGATGTGAGTGTCAACATCATACAATGAAAATCATAAGACATTAAACAAAATGTCATCTGGTTCAACAAAAATCTTACTAACATTGCTACATTTTACCATCTTGCTGGACAAATATCTCTGTTGGCAAATTTTTGTTGGGCTAGATGTTAAAATGTAGAAGTGTTGTGTACATTGTAGTAAGATTTTTGTCGCACCAGATGTGTTGTTTCAGGTTTCATGGTTTTAATGGAAGTGCTACATTTTATTGTCTTGCTCAACCGAAATATCCCTGTTGGTAAGATTTTTGTTGAACCAGACGATAGATTGTAGCACTGTTGATAAGATTTTTCTTAAGCCAGACAATGTTTTGTGTTAGGTCCCATGATTTCAAATGTTAAAGATCAGTGACATCAGTCCTTGATTTGAATAGTTGTACACACATTTGTCAAATAGTAAAAGTTACTAATCAGTAACGAGCATAAAAACCTTGTTGACAGAATTACTATGTAATGTGTTGTTTTATCTTGCGTTCTAGCTGGCTATTACATGTACATGGAAGCAACTGGTAGTTTGGTGGGTGATAAAGCCCAGCTGATCAGCACACCAGTTATTTCAAGCCAAGACACGTGTTTTCATTTCTGGTATCATATGTATGGCTCTCATATGGGAACCCTGAATGTGTATGTTACAAGTAATATAACAGCTTTAGGAAGTCCATTGTGGACTAGAACTGGTATGCAGGGTAATGTGTGGAGATACACAGCTTTTACTGTCTCCACAAGAGATCAGTTTCAGGTAGGATGTAATTCAACTATAGTTATCTTCGTCTCTCAAAAATAATTGTTTTGCGTGGGAATTGTATGTTTTCTATTTGGATGAAAGATAATGAAATAGATTTGTTGCAGTATTGGTAAATTTATGCTATGATCAGCACACAAAAGTCTGTGCTCCTAAACTATGATTGTGTATGAATTTTTAAGAAGAAATAGCTTGAAAACAGTTTGCATCATTATTCTGTTATATGTGTAATGTACTCTGTGCCACTTTTAAGTTTGAGCTCCTCATGAAAAGTGAAGTTTATCACTAATGACAATCATGTAAGTCACAATTTCTACAGTGATAGTGAAAGTGATAGTGATAGTGTCAGAAAAAAACAGTATTTATTTTCTTATTTATCTGTAGATTGTATTTGAAGCCATTGTTGGTGAATCTTATGGAAGTGATATTGCCATTGATGATGTCATGTTGGATTTTGGTGTCTGTCCTCAAGGTAAGTAAGGTGTCATCTTTTCTGGTATTTTTGGGGGGTAGATTTGAACCAGAAAGAGTATTTTAATAGAGCTATCTGTGGTTGGTTTCTGTATGCCATACATTTTTTATGTAAAGGGGCATAATCTGTATTTATCATGGTTCTTAGTTGTTAGTTGTTTCAGAGATATCACTACATTATACCAAGTACTAAAACATGATGAATCATGCCTAGTGCCTGATGATTGGTAGATTCTCGTAAGGTGTTGAGATAAAAAATATTTATGACTTAAAATTGTTTAGCTACTAAAAGTGACAGTCTTGGGTGCCAAACCTCATTGTCCATACTCAAGCAGCCATATCCAATTTTGATTGTATGGCCTTCCAAACAAGAGGCTACAGCGAGATCTAAATTAATACTGGTAGATCCAGGGATGTATCGGAAATAGAATTCACATTATTCTCATCATAACATTAATGAATAACCCAGCATACATATGAACAACAGTCTGACCCATGTTGTGATTTTCTATATACACAGTTACACCTAGTCCGGGAGCCCCTGTGGTAAACTGTAACTTTGAGAGCAGTTATGTTGCATGTGGCTACAGTCAGGAGTATGTGACTGACGATTTTGATTGGACAGAATCCTCAGGAAGTACTTCATCAACTGGCACTGGACCAAGTGTTGATCATACAACGGGTACAAGTACAGGTAAGGCATTCAAATGAAATTATGAAGCATTCAAATCAGTTTTGGCCTTCAAACAATATTGTAAGGCTTTCAATCACAAGCTTATAAATCATTCACATTCAACCCTAATGCATGTAAAATAAACTCTTAGCTAAGGGTATTCAACCAACTTGTGGCAGTCAAACAAAAATTGGGAGGCATTCAAAAAATATTGTAAGACATCCAAGCAAGCTGTAAGGCCATAAAGGTATAAAGACAAATATCGATTGCAAGGAAGCCTTAAAGTTTGTATCCTTCGCAGGTTATACACTTCCAAAAACATTTACAGCAAGTAACACTAAAGTAAAGCACTTTCTCTATGTGCTACACTCATTTATAGCATTCATAACAAGGGTAAAGCTATACTGTTTCAATTGGTTTATTTACAAGCCTAGCGTGTGGCCTTTCTAATGTGGTCAATTTAGCAAATAAAACAGTATACTTTTACACTTGATATGAATGAAACAATTGTGGTACATACAGAAAATGCTTTACTTTGGTGTTATGGGTTGAATGGTGTTATTTTTTTAAACTTTGAACACACAGGTATATATCTGTATATTGAAACATCACAACCTCGAGTGAGTGGTGATAATGCCATGCTATATACTGCCACCTACCCATACTACATAAATTCTACTGGAACCTGTGTACAGTTCTGGTACCACATGTATGGTTCTTCCATTGGTGATCTCAATGTCTACTCAAAGGTAAGCTAGTATAAACTAAAGCTTTACTTTACATCATAATTTGAGATGAATCAAACTGACAGACATTTCATTCTGACTGAAATTTTCATTGCATTAACGAATTTACGACACTAGTAACCCAGCCTTGACATTACTAAGATAGATGAAAACTAAATTCATTGTTCTTCAATGTGGTAGATTACACAAGTGGGTGACAGCTGTTCCTCTTTTGTTGTGTGATTGTAGTCACCCTGTGATCAACATCAGGGGTGAACAAATCATTTTGTGAACTGGTGGTCCCCAGACCAGTGCCTTAAAAAATCCAGTGGTCCTGCTGAAAGAATTAGTGGTCCCAGGTCCCGCTAATGTGAAACATTAAATCTTACTTATGAATCTGTACATTCAGATGACTTTTTAACATATTTATTAACAGTAAGGTACTGGTCCGACAGACCAGACAAGGTAAAATTTGTGTGGTCCGCCAAAAAAATTGTTAGTCCCAGGACCCAGGACCAGTGGATTTGTTCACCCCTGAACATAGTGTAAACATTCAAAGTCCCAAAACAGCGGCAAGTTCATTGAACTCTAAATAAACTAGTTTTCAGAGACGTCTCCCGACTGAACTGTTATTCAACCAACATCCATTCAGTAGCTTATCACTTGTTGTACCAACATGTTGTGACAATAGTTTTAGTTTATGTCTATCTTAGAAAACTGAAGGCTCAACTACCAGGGTAATAATATGACAAGTCATATGTAAAGTTTGACAAAGAATTTGAAAAGGAATCAGTGTTATGATATTTAAGAATTGTAATCTAAATTTAACTTGAAATTTGGTCATCTTTTTTGGTGGTAATTCATCACAACATTTGTTTTTTTCTTTTCTCACACTACTAGGTAAATAACCAAATGAGTAATGTCCTTTGGAATAGAAATGGGGATTTTGGTGACAGGTGGAACCTGGGTCTGGTCTCCGTAGCAACCACTGATAATTACCAAATAGTCTTTGAAGGTTTGACAGGATCAAATTCTTATGGTGATATTGCACTGGATGATGTATCGGTGAATGATGGATCATGTGGTGCACTTGGTGAATGTACCTTTGAAAAGGTTTCATGTACCTGGACTAATGTGCAGAGTACAGATGATTTTGATTGGATAGTTGGTAGTGGTAGTACAAGCACAAGTGGTACTGGGCCTTCCATTGATCACACAACTGGATCATCTGCAGGTAAAATATGATAGTTCATCCTTTTCTATGGGAGTGGGGGTCGATCGGACATGGGAGTGGGGTGGGGTATTTGTTTGTACACAAAAAAAGCACAAGTTGAGCAAAATTAATGTTATCACATAGAACATATACTCATGATACTATCCCTGTATTTTACAAAGTCAATCATACTCAGTAGTTTATCAGTGTGTTCTATATTATTTATCCAGAACAAATAGTCAGATATATAGCTAGTAATTTTCATGGCATGATGTATTAATACTTTATCTTTGTATTTTTTTTTAATGAACAAAATGCTTCATCTGCCCCTTGTTCATCAGAACTCAGTAATCACAGTGTGTCTGATATCATGAAATTTGACATTTTCATAACTTTAAAAAAAAAACAGCTTGAATTCCAAAATAGTTTTGGTGAATTGCATTGTTCCACATGTATATTGAGCCCATTATATGTCAATATTCCCCATTATTTGCATATTAAGTAAGATACATTTTGTCTACTTGATTCCATTCCAGGTAAATACTTATATGTTGAAGCGTCTAGTCCACGTAGACCAGGAGAAGTTGCTAGATTTACCAGTATTATCTTCGATGCCACCTCTTCATCTGGGCACTGTTTGATATTCTGGTATCATATGAATGGAGCAGACATAGGAACTCTTAGAGTACTAATCAAAGAACAGAATGGGTATGAACAGATTGTGTGGCAGTTATCTGGTGACTATGGGGATATATGGCTAGAAGGACAAGTTGGTATCACTACTAATGGATTCTATGAGGTTAGTTTTCATGTTTATTATTTGTCACATACATGTGTATATTAGTACTCTCTGGCAATTGATCCTTCAGTTTACAAAGATAGACACAAACTAAAACTATTGTTGCAATATGTTGATACAACAGTGATAAGCTATTGAATGGACATTGGTTTAATTATAGTCTTAGTAGGGAGGCATCACAGAGTTTAATTTACAGAGTTCAATGAACTGGCAGTTTAGCTGTTTCGGGACTTCCAATGTTTACACTATGTTGATCACAGGGTGAATACAGTCACACAACAGAGGAACTGCTATCGCCCACTTGTGTAATCTACCACATTAAAGAACAATAGATTTAGTTTGTGCCTATCTTACTACTTCATCACTTTTAGAGAGAAAATGTTTATGTTCTATATCCTGTATATTTGGAATGACAGGAAATAGTTCACATCTCTCTAGTTCAGTCAATCAAGGTAGCGCATTAAACATATTGACCAGAGGTGCAGTTTAAACTGCATACATTTTTATTTTTGTGTTTATTCAGGTCATGTCATAGTGTCTTTAAAAGCATGTACAAAATCATCATACATTTAAATATGCTCCTTATTCAATTATCCAAGTACACAATTTTAATTATTTGATTATCTCTACAGGTCTATTTTGAAGGCATTATTGGTAATGATTATTTAGGTGACATGTCATTGGATGATATCTCATTTACTAACTCTTACTGTGGAGGTAAGCAATCACAATCAGACTATCAACAGCTGATCAGAATCTCAATGTGTGTGATTCACAGTGTATGCAGTAAACAATATACGAGTCTGATAAGAGGTCTTATCTAGTGAAGGGAAATTCCTTTTTCCTCAATAAATTCCATTATGAATGTCTAACATGAAAGATAAGTTTTCAACTATATGACAACAGGCTGTTTTATGCTATGATATCTCCTGATAGCAGACACTATGACTTTTGTACTGTTTTTATCCAGTACTTAGAATAGTCCCAGTTGAGTATATTGGACAGAACCATTTTATTATGTTTAGTACCTAGGCCACAATATATGTAAGTACACAATATATGTTTGCTTAGTACCTAGGCCATGATGAAATAAATACACATCACATGTTTGGTAAACTTCTCCGGTGATGACACTTGCAAAATTGTTGACAGAAAAGGAAAATGGTCAATTTGTCTTGTACACATACATGTATCATTCACAAGTAACTGTAATATACATCGTTTTCCTCTCTCACTGCAGTTTCACCTATTGGAGCAACACCCACTTTAGTACCAACCCTGCCATCACCAGCAGCTACTACTGTGACGGGGCCAACTGTTGGTATGTCAATCATTATGTGACATTTTAAATACATTTTTTTTGGTACACAAAATGAAATTACTTGGTCAAAACACCAACATTTCAATAGCAAATTTTTTTTGAGTGAAATGAGGATTTCTTCTCATGAAATGAAAAGAGTGAGGTGTTAGAATTGACCTTATAACTTGACTTGTTAGTTTTTGAGTTCTGAATGGTCAGAATTACAGTGCTATTTTTTATGATCAAAATATGCATAGAATAATTATTACCATATGCAATTTTCACTGAAAGTAAGGTAGAATAGTAAAAGGTGATCAGATTTTCATCGAAGTTTAATACCTAATTCATTTATCAATGTAAGACATGAAATTGATAATACTAACAATTGAACAGTCTTTAAAAGTTAAAACTGACCAAATGATTTGAGGAAAGACTTTTTGTAAAGTATGGTACATTTATACATCACAGTCCCAGCAGTGTTTTCAATTGTATACTTGTAGTATTGTACAGAGTTGTAAAAAAAAAAAACCAGTATATGCAAGTAATTATGATAGAGTGGAGACACCGATACCTGATTGCTATACCAGAATATTACTCCATTTAGTTTTTCCTTTCACCCAGTAAATAACGTTTACATGCTTGAACTGGTCTACTTTTGCCCTTGGTGATTTCAGCTCATTTACTTTTAAAACTTAGAAAGAAAACTATCGAAGTTTAAGTTATAAACAAAGTTGTTGATTTTGCATATGACAGCTACTTTCTTAGTGGTGAATATTTGTTGAAATGTTATCTTTTTCAGTTCCCTTACCCTTTGATTGTGACTTTGAGAACGATACATGTGGCTGGACTCAGGGTACAAGTGATGATTTTGACTGGACAAGATCAAGTGGTGGAACTAGTTCTATAGACACTGGTCCTTCCTTTGATCATACAAAGGGAGATTCAAGTAAGTTGATAAATGTGTAATATTTTGTACAGTGGTGTGTGTTATATGAGTCATGAACACGATGATTTTGTGTTATGATATATTCTTGATACCCCTATGTAACAACTCTGTATTGTGAACATTGTGTCAGCAAACACTCTTTCATATCCCTCATACATACATTTTCAAAAGAGTACCAGTCCTGCTTTCCTGTAACAAATACTTTCTCATAATTATGACCATCATAAGCATAGTCTGACCAACATCACGGCCATAAACTTGACTAATACAACTGACATGCCCAATAGCGTCTTTCCTTTACCACTAATAACTAATACTGTGAATGACGATTGTGAGATATTGCATTTGTTGCCATGGTCACAATGTACCAATAATTCAACCTATGATTCACGTTATATTCAAATGTGATGTGACCACTTTTCTTCATCAGCTGGGTTTTACATGTTCATTGAGACATCAGCACCAAGAGTAGCAGGAGAAGTGTCCCATCTCTACAGTCCAGAAGTTGTCCCAGTCAGTGGCAGCAAATGTATGAAATTTTGGTATCACATGTATGGCCAACATGTAGATGCACTGCATGTATACGTTGAAACAGGACCCTCTCTGACAACTCCAGTATGGACCAAGACTGGAACACAGGGAGATATTTGGTTGGAGGGACAGATTGATATTACTACACTTAATAGATTCAAGGTAAAGAAATTGACATTACAACAGACTGTTATGTATGCTACATCATAGTCGATAATTCATTTCACACACCTACTATGGCTTTTGAGGTTAAGCAACTTATGAAGTAGACATTTTGTAGTTGTCAACAGCTAGTGCAGTTTTACATGTTGGAATGTTGGTCTTGTCATTACTACTTCAATTAATGAATTATGTTGTTGTCAATATCAGGTTGTGTTTGAAGGTGTAGTTGGACCCAGTTACCAAGGTGATGTTGCTATTGATGATGTGTCCATTATAGATGGTGACTGCCCACCAAGTAAGTGGCTGTGTATTTTATACCTTTACTTACTTCTTTCTAGCAGTGTTGTGTTATCTTTAATTTTCAACTTCAACAACAATGTATGAAAGAATAGTAGGATAACTGTACTTATATACAATGCATATGATGGGTGAATGGTTAGAGTGGTTGGCTAGGAATCTGCAGGTTGCAGGTTTGACCCCCTGTCGCTACCGTTTGTTTCTGAATGGCTAAAGTCCTTGGGCAAGATTTGAACCACAATTGTGCTCAGTCAACCCAGCTGTATAATTGGCGACCTGGTAGGTTAGAGTTTGCAATATGAATGCTTTAATCCTATTCGCTTAATATAGAGGCTGCAATGGATTGTATGCTCCCCAGGGAGTTGAGGAAGTAAAGTGCTGTTGTGTCACTATAGATCCGTGCCAAGGGGTAATAATTGTAAAGTGCTTTGAACACAGAGTGGGAAAGTGCTATATAAATATCAACATTATTATTAATCTGTATACATATATCTGATTCCTTTATGTGGTAATACACAAAATATATACCATGGAATTCAACAGATAGACACTGAACAATAACTGAGAAGGAAGTTACACTTGTCTTCAAGTCAGATTAGCAAAGTGATGCTGTACATATTATATTCCCCATTTTGCTGATTAGCCACTGTATTCTGGAATATTTTAATGATATATCAATTAAAAAGTGATATATGGATATAAAATTAGATCCCAAATACCTATGAGTGACATTTTATAATACACTTAATTTGTGAATGCTTTATACTTTAATTCTTTCTCACACCATCTGTTTTCTTTTCATTATAGTCGTAGTGACACCATCACCCAGTACACCACCATCATCACAGCTGTGTACATTTGAGAGTTCAACGATATGTAATTACACCCAAGACAACAGTGATACTTTTGATTGGACCTGGGACAATGCTGGTACACCATCATCTGCTACAGGGCCATCAGTAGATCATACCTATGGAACGACTGCAGGTGAGTTAAAGTCTTTCAATCAAATAAGATTGTAAACCGGTCTCAGCCTTTCAGAATTTTACAGTGTGTGAACTTGTTTGTCACTAATTGTGACACAAATGTAAAGTTATGTTTGCTAAGCACATCATGTATTCACTGTTTGCCTTTCTCTGGCTCTTCTCTCTTCATTCAAAGGAAGACAAGTTAGTATTTAATATTGACGTTACTCTTTTCATGAAATGAAATGATCTGAAATTGGCTCTATTTTTTCAGGTTACTATGTGTTCATTGAGGCATCACCTCCAAGGGTTGCCGGAGATGCTGCAAGACTAGAAACACCTGTCCAATCAGCTACTGGCAACTATTCCTGTGTAGAGTTCTGGTACCATATGTACGGTCTAAATATAGGAACTTTGAATATATACGTCAAAAAGAATGGACAGCTAGGTAATGCTGAGTGGACAGGATCTACAAGCCTTGGTGATCAATGGAATCTTGGGGAATTCACCTACTCAGCCGATTTACCTTATCAGATTGTCTTTGAAGGAGTTGTTGGTGCTAGTTACGATAGTGATATTGCCATCGATGATGTCTTGATAAAAGATACAGCTTGTTCACCACCAGGTAGGTAGAAATGGCCTATTACATATTGCGTACGTGACTTGGATCAATACTCGGATGTCTCATCCTGTTCCTCTTGTCAGTGTTTTTGATGTATATGGTGTGACTTAAATTTTCAACTTCTATTCCTCCTGTACCAATAAGCAGCCATTTCTCAGTGTTTTTTGTGTATGTGGTGTTTCTTCAAGTTTCAGCTTTTATTCCATAAATTTTCCATCGAAATTATAGAGCACGACCGTGCAACTTTGTGTGTAGCAAACGATGATGTCCTCATTTGCATAACATTTCATGCAGGTAAGCAATACGGTTTTCAGTATTGCACTGCAGTGAAAATACCACTACATTTAGTATGTATGGGCACAGATGCAAGTAACCTCTGGTACATAATTATGTAATGATACATATAATGTTAAATTTAATGTATTTTTGTATCATCTATCAAAGGGTCCTGTGACTTTGAGAGTGGTAAGTGTACATGGACTGAGGATCAAAGTAGTGATGACTTTGATTGGGTTAGACAGAGTGGTGCTACTTCCTCCTTAGACACAGGACCAAGCTATGATCATACATTGAGAACTTCTGCAGGTAAGTTGTTGATTATCCAGTCAGTTGCAAGGAAACTGTAATAAAATGATATTCAGGATTCAGTTTCTGTGACTGTATAATACCAATTTTGATAATGATGATATTAAATAAATAATGCTTTATTTCTCATAAATTGAAGACAAACCTGATTAGATGCAAACATTGCTTCTATCATGTTCATAGAGGAATATAAAAAAGATGGACAAATGAGGAACATCGAAATTTTAAATTGAAATAGAGATTTCCAAATAGTAGATTTTCATCTGATCAGTGCTAAGCAAACACAAAATTTATGCTGTTTTAAATATTTATATACATGGTTTTCTTACACCGTGACAAATTATTACTTTTTAAGGATATTATGTTTTCATTGAAACGTCCTCACCAAGAGTGATTGGAGAAGAAGCTCACTTTGTTAGTGAATACCTGGATGCATCACCTGTCTCTGGTACCTGTCTTCATTTCTGGTATCACATGTATGGAACCAGTGTTAACACCCTAAGAGTCATGGTCAGACCTGTCAGTGGTACAGATATGGTGATTTGGGAGTTGACTGGTGATAAGGGGGACCAATGGTTTGAAGGCCAGGCTAGGATTGATTCCACAGTTCAGTATCAGGTAAGAGTTCACTCAGTCTTAATTAAGATTAGTAACTGTTTCTTACTCAACATAATAATGGTAAAAAATCAGTCCTTAACAAAGTAATGAGTATGAAATGTACTTACTAATCATTATGACAAAGTTAACAAGAATGTCAAGTTGATCGACACAAGGGGGCGCTCTTCTATCTTAAGTACCAATTTTGAGTACTCCCCAAAATTGGACTCAAAATGAGAATTGTTTGAATCATATTTGTTATACACTCATTAGAATTATCAACAATTATGTGTCTTCACACAATCAAATTAAGAATAGTTTGAGTATGTCATCACTTAGAGACCATAACAATGCTCAGTCACATTTGAATTTACACTAAAAAAACAAGGGTGTATGGAATTGTATAACCAAGCTTTTGTCAAGACTAAGGTGTTGGTAAAATCTGTTTCCTTATCAGCAATGGTCACTGTTATCTTTTTAATGTATTTTTTTATTTGTTTTGTGTATAGGTTTTATTCATTGGTATTGTTGGCAGCAGCTACACAAGTGACATAGCTTTGGATGACATATCATTTGATACAGTAACCTGTCCAACATTGCCTAGTGATGCAGTACCCATTACAACTACAGTATTACCTAGTACACAACTTGTTCCTACAGTACCACCAGGTAAGTTATCATGACCTACACAACTTGCCACTACAATACCACCAGGTAAGGTATCCTGTCCAACACTTACTAGTTATGCAGTACCCATCACAACCACGGTGTTACCTACACAACTTGCCACTACAATACCACCAGGTAACGTGTCCTGTCCAATACTACATGTAACTAGTGATGCAGTACCAATTACAACTACATTTGACCACACAACATGCCACTACAATACAACCAGGTAAGGTGTAACCCTTTAATATGGAAATCAATCACAAGGCGCATGTGACTACAGTATTGTTTGTGTGTGTGTGTACACTTATATTTGTAGGCTTAAAGACCTCGCTTTCAGGAACCAAATTAACATATTCATTCATACAAAGGCCACTAACATCTATTTTTCTTCTTTTTTATAGCTGTAACAGGTTTTGACTGTGACTTTGAAACTGGAGCAAACTGCAGTTGGGTTCAAGCCACTGATGATGAATTTGATTGGACAAGATTGCAAGGATCCACCGGTAGTGTGGGTACAGGACCAGCCTTTGACCACACCACTGGCTGTGAGTATACATTGATGGTGCTGTCCAAGTAGAGTGTGTAGGGGCAGGATGGGTGGGAATTAGGGGTTGGGTTTAGTTGTGTCAATACTGAACCACCATTATTCTACCATGTCACAGCCAGTGTCTGAGTACTTTGATAGTGATGAATGAATGTGAGAGAGAGAGAGAGAGAGAGAGAGAGAGAGAGAGAGAGAGAGAGAGAGAGAGACAGACAGACAGACAGACAGACAGACAACACACACACACAGTTTTCTTATGCTTTAAATTGAAAACAGAAGAAAGATTTTAATCTACAATATCGTTGCCCAACAGCTGGTTTCTATATTTACATTGAGACAAGTTCTACAGTTGTGTACGACAAAGCTAGAGTTATCAGTCCATACATCTCTTCATCGGCGACAAGGTGTCTTCGATTCTGGTATCACATGTATGGTGCCAATGTTGGCAGTCTGAATGTATACTTCAAAATTAACAGTCAACAAGGTAATGCAATCTGGACCAGGAAGGGGACACAGGGAAACCAATGGATCGAAGGTCTTGTGACAATAACAGCTAATTCTGCTGAGTATGTAGTCTTTGAAGGTGTAGCAGGAACCAGCTTTGAAGGAGATATTGCATTAGATGATATAAGTCTTCAAAATGGTTTGTGTCCATCCAGTAGCACAACACCCCCATACAGAGATTGTAATTTTGAAGATAATACTTTGTGTGGTTGGACTCAGAGTGGAAACGATGATTTTGATTGGACTAGAGATAATGCTGGTACTCCTACTGCTAACACTGGACCAAGTGTTGATCATACATACAGAACTACTTCGGGTAGGAATTACTTTCTTTTTAATTTTAGATCAAATATTGAAATCAAAATGTAGTCTGGAGGTAAAATTGCTTTTCTCTCTCTGTCTCTCTCTCTCCCTTCCTGCCTCCCCCCTCCCCCCTTCCTCCCCCTCCCTCCCTCCCTCCCTCCCTCTCTCTCTCTCTCTCTCTCTCTCTCTCTCTCTCTCTCTCTCTCTCTCTCTCTCTCTCTCTCTCTCTCTCTCTCTCTCTCTCTCTCTCTCTCTCTCTCTCTCTCTCTCTCTCTCTCTCTCTCTCTCTCTCTCTCTCTCTCTCTCTCTCTCTCTCTCTCTCTCTCCACTCTGTAAATGTGGCTTTATAAACATTGTAACAGCTTTCTCTCTTCTGCTGTACTTTGAATTTTACAAAAAAAACCTGTACTATTCAAGTTAGATGGTAGGAAATAGAAATCCAAAGTTTAATGCAAGGTTTTAAGTTTTATGTATTATATATTACTATGTGTGTGTGTATTTTAAGGAAATTTAAACTGCAATAAGTTTTGTTTTGTCTTTTGTTTTTGTGTTGTTTTTGTTTGTTTTTAACATTCTTGTGTTGTTTTCCTTTGTTATAGGCCATTACATGTATTCAGATATGTCAGGTCCACAAGTGCAGGGTGATGTTGCTTTGTTGATTTCACCAACATATACCCCTCTATCAACAAGTCAGTGTTTTCACTTTTGGTATCATATGTATGGCTCTGACATGGGCAGCATGAATGTGTATGCCAAGTCACCAACCAGTGACCAACTGGGCCTGCCACTGTGGACAGTTTCTAATGATCAAGGGGATGTGTGGCAGTTTGCTAGAGTTGATGTAGATATGTCTTCTGACTTTCAGGTAAATTAGGCGATATGTTGTGTTCATAAATATTCTACTTCATTTGCATAATCTCATCCAATGTTTAGCAAGGTATTGTATTACTTCAACTTGACAAATGTGTATAAGAGAACTCCGTGACACCCAAGTGCTAATGTGGTATACTTATGGTATTTGCATGAATGCTTGTGGCCTTCTCTGCAGCTTTACTTTGAGATGCAAAGTGAGTGAAAGTGCGGCAGAACATAAATGCTTGATCATAGCACTTACTTACTATCCTTTTGCTCCCACGGTTGTGAAAGTATTTTGTATTGTGCACACCTTTTATAGTATATGCAGTATCATTTTTGTCAACTTGCTGGAGGAAATACCCACATGGCTCTAAACACACTTTAAGTAATTTGCCAGATAGCAAATACTATGAAATAATTAATTTGATTTTCAACTGGAAATTATTTGCACTCTTATCACTGGTTTTCGGCTAAAATACAATCTATTAAATGTACTTTTTATTCATAAATACCATGCATACCTTCCTAAATCAATGAAAATTAGTTCCAGGAAAAATAGTCATTTTTTTCTTTTCAGTGAAAATTGAATCCCTTGAAAATATAGTATTTGACAGTACTTCCTGCGAGGTACCCACTTAATATATAGCTATCAGTGTTTTATTTAAGGGCGGTAAGTAGGTAAAATCTACCGGGGTTCCCACATCATTTTACCGGGGTTCCCCACCTAAACTATGATACATTGCATGGGAAGCACTACCAGTTTTACCTCTTTCCCCCTTTCTGTTACCGGGGTTCCCAAACCTTAGCAAAAACACTGGCTATTCCCTCCATATATGATAAGTCATGTAATATCAATGAGCTTGATATTGTATTTTCTAACATTTTGAAATAGCACCTGTAATTCCTAAAAATTTTTGTGGTGTCCCATATTTTCTTGTTCAGGTTGTTATTGAGGGTGTGAAAGGCAGTGGTATTGAAGGAGACATAGCTATCGATGATGTCAATCTACAGACAACACCATGTCCTGAACCTGGTGAATGTGATTTTGAAATAGACAACTGTGATTGGACCAATCTACTAACAGATGATTTTGATTGGATAAGGCTATCAGGGTCAACAACTAGTACATCTACTGGACCTAGTGTAGATCACACAACAGGAACTGCTCAAGGTAAGAAATGTGACATGAAGCTTGCGGTTTTTTTAGAGTTCCTTGGACCTAGTGTAGAGCACAGAACAGGAACTGCTCAAGGAACTGCATTCATGCTAATGGACAACAACAAAAAAGAAAATAAATGTACATTTATTCATAGATTTTCTTCAGACTGACAAAATGTTTTGTTGATTATGGCAACAATTTTTGTCTTCCAAAATCATAGGATTTCCAGATTTGACACTGCATTTCATTTTAATTTTGAAATGTTTAGTCTGTTTGAAGATGACACTTAGCCAACTGATTAATTGTATGTAAATAATTTGAAACAGATAGATTAAAGATGGAGATTGTTCTGTATTAAATTCAGATATTGGCTGACCGTACAGTATATCAATTCAGTAAAAAAATAAAATGCAAGTATATAACATGGTTCAGTCAAATATACAAGAATGTAATGTAACTTACCAAGTCAAAGGGGGCATGATGGTATGTGAATTTGAGAAAATAACAATTAGTATTCTCAACAAAAGTTAGTTTTATCCATCAACAGAGTACTAAAATATCAGAGTCTTCCTGACCAATATTTTGACGACAGACAACCATCTTCATCTAGGAATGAGGCCATGAGCCCCTAGAAGGTCACGACCTCAATCAAAGATGGTGTAAGTGTTAGAACTGGATCCATCAGGTCTCGTAGCAATAGTAGGCTGTCAGTCATCGAAATATTGGAAGTTTTTGATATTTTATTGAACTGTTGATGGATATTAAATTTACTTTTATTGAGAATCTTACACAATGAATAAAATTATTTGAACAATAATTAATGTGTCCCGTGCATACATTGTGTACATCAGTTAAATTTAAACTATTAATTTTCTTTCAAAGGATACTACTTGTATGTTGAGACTTCAAGTCCAAGAATACCTGGTGAAGTTACGCAAGTTTCCAGTGAGTTGCTTAGTGCAACGTCATCAAATGGAAGATGTTTACACTTCTGGTATCACATGTATGGTGCAACAATTGGTACATTACGTGTCATGGTCCAAACTTCATCAGATAAAATTATTTGGGAATTGTCAGGAGATAATGGTGACTTTTGGAATGATGGACAAATTGCTGTTTATTCTGATGTCCAGTTTAGAGTAAGTCAATTTGGTCAAAATTATATTTGTTATAATTTATGCATGTTTTGCACACCTTTCTATTCTTGCTAAATATATTTAGGTTGAAATGATAAAAGTAAAGAGACTTGATACCAGTTTTATTAGTGTTTCATATTATCAATCATGCATGCCAGTGATATTTATACCAGTATAAAGTCACTATCAGTGATGATATATGTACAATTAAATTCAGTTTACAGTATAATTGTACTATGTCACTAAAATTACTCACCAGTGTAAGAAATGTGCGTGTGTTTATACATATCAGTGCATATACCTTTACTCATAGATTATGGTATTTACGAGTACAACTTTAGAGTTTGAAGTTTAATGACATCCTTCCCCATCCCTTCCCCTAACAACTTTTTTGTTCCATTTTAGATTATTTTTGAAGGTGTGGTAGGATCGAGTTTTACAGGTGATATTGCCATTGATGACATCAGTTTCACAGAAGGTTATTGTGCAGCTAAACCATCTTATGCCCACCCACCTACATCATCACCATCTACAATACCTAGTACATTGGGACCTGCTCCAACAAGAAGTAAGTTACCTTTGTCTAAAATGAAGCCTTTAAAAACTTATCAGAAAGTTGTGATTGAAATAACACATTTACTGCATCGAATTTGGTCAAAGATGTTTATCACCACAGCAGCTAACATATACTATACTGTATAATATTTAGAACTATCTGCACTGATGCAGTGATCTATTAAAGTTAAAAGTAAATCTACTGATTATGAAACAGCTGTTTAGATGTACTCAAACATTTAGACAGCTGTCACAACTAGTAGCATTGAAAGTTAGTAGAAAAACTCCAGTCAAGACCCTTTGTTTCACCCGTGATTAATCCATTTCTTTCTCTCGTTAACCATTCTAAACAAACCAAAACCAATCAAATCAGAAATTTTACATCCCTAGCAGTTGTAACTTGTAACAATTCTGTTATAATTATTGCCACAAATGAAACATTCACAGAACTGATTGACATCAATGAAAATTACAATAATTATGTATTGTCATTTTTTGCTAGTTCCTAGCCTCATAGACTGTGATTTTGAGGGAGGAGGTGTGTGCACCTCATGGAGTCAAGCCAGTGATGATGACTTTGATTGGACATGGAGTACAGGAAGTTCACCATCACTTGATACTGGTCCCAGTGTTGACCACACTACAGGCACAGGTATATTTTACAAATTTATGTTTATTATGTATTATGCCTTCTCTAAATCTTGTGGTAGTTTCTGCTAGCTGCATTATATAAACATATATTTTGTAAACATTTGTCTGTTAGTCTTGATACAGTAGGTGCACAAAAACATTGATATTTTAACTTTTTCCTTATAGATCAGGGTGGCTATGTGTTCATTGAAACTTCTTCTCCAAGAGTTGCCGGTGATACAGCTCGTATTCAAAGTGTAATAGTATCCAACACAGGAAGTCAATGTCTTGAATTCTGGTATCACATGTATGGCCCAGATGTGAACACATTGAATGTGTACATCCAACAGAATGGTAATAGAGGTAGTCCTGTATGGAGTAGGAAAGGAACACATGGTGATGTCTGGCACTATGCTTATTATAATGTACCATATCTCACTAATTTCCAGGTACACTAAGTTTAACAGTATATATCATTCTATATAATAACATTCTATATAATTAAGCTTTGTGTCTTATGGGTCAAATACTGATTGTCATATTATGTTTGTAAACAGTATACACTGTTAAATACAACTTCTCTTACATATGTCCCATTTCTAATATGCCAAATACTTTCCTGTTAAGCTGATAAGACAAAAATATGCATCACATTTTTTTTTCTGTGATTTTGATTTTTGCAGTAACTTTATTTCAACATGAAATTGAATGAATTTGTTCTCTGTCAATTTAGGTTGTATTTGAAGGAGTGAGAGGCCTCGATTTCCATGGAGACATAGCAGTTGATGACATCACTTTGTCAGATGGTATATGTTCGGTACCAGCTACTCTTGACTGTGACTTTGAAGATGACCATATTTGTGGTTATGATCAAGATACAAGTGATGATTTTGACTGGACTCGTGGTAGTGGTAGTACTCTGAGTAACAATACAGGACCATCTTATGATCACACCTATGGTACTGATCAAGGTAACCAAAAGTCTTAGTCTTTGTACATTCTCAACTTTTAGTATGTATGTAATAACGTGCCTTTTAGAGTTAACCACATGATTTTCAAATTGTCAAAATCTGTTATATTTTACTATTCTTCACTTTCAGTTTCACTATGGTAACTTGTCAGTGTTAATCTTTTAAGTTTTGGTATTTTGAATACTGGATATATTGGTTTTTTAATAAATATAATTCTAGAATAGAAATTGATACCACATGCCATTAAATATAGTGAGAAGAGATAAAGTCCAAAATTCAGTGATATTTCTGCCTGTTTCTACACCATTGTCATATGAGGTTTGTTGACATCTCAGGTTCAAATGTTGTTATCACTACCATCTTTGTAAATATACTGATAAGTTAAATGCTAGCTTAAGCATTGTCTACATGGAATGTCTAATTTACATTTAGTTTGACCCTATCTACCAAATGCATGTTTTCTCTGGTACTCTGTTTTTCATCTTCTTGAATCACTAGGGCTTTTGGTCACTGCACAAGTGGTATATGTGACTGTATTTGAATTTCTTGATTTGATTTGGATGAATAACGTTTACGAATATATAATAACATAATTATAATATATATTAAATATTTAGTGTAAAACCCTGCCCAATGTTATGTATGTGTATTTCAGGCTACTATATGTACATGGAGGCATCATCACCAAGAGTGGCTGGAGATGTGGCCAGACTGATGACAGCTGTCCATACAGCCACCCCTGGTCAGTGCTTAGAATTCTGGTATCATATGTATGGTAGTAATGTTGGTACTCTGAATATCTATACTAAGAGTGGTAATCAGTATGGTGCTGTGTTGTGGAGTATACAAGGTGATCAAGGAGATACTTGGTGGGATGCTCAAGTCACTATTTCTTCTATTTCGTCCTATCAGGTGAGCCTACTTTGTTCATTGCAAAACTGTCATTATACTACAGGGCTCCTGGATAGTCAGATGGTGCATATCAAACACCTAGTTTAATAACAGATTTATCCAGCATAGCTAATCTCCAATGTTAACACTTATCTGGACAGGTTCTGTTTTAGCGAATGTCGAATACCTGGTTTAATAACAAATTTGTACAGCCTAGCTATGCATACTAATCACCAGCATTAACATCCATCTGGACAGGTTTTATTTGAGGCTCTATGAGAAAGTAGTTATTCCAGTGACAATACATAGATGATGTCCATATTTCTGATGGTGCCTGTCAAATACCTGGTTTAATAACAGCATTGTATATGCATATCTAATCTCCAATGTTAACACCTATCTGGACAGGTTGTATTTGAGGCCATATAGGGGGAAGTTTATTCTAGTGACATAGCCATAGACGATTTCCACATATGGTGCATGTTAATCAACTTGTTTAATGACAAATTTGTCAAATATTTATAAGCTTTGCCTTTCTAATCAGTAATGTAAACACCCTTCTGGACAGGTTGTATTTGAGGCCATAGTAGGGGGAAGTTATTCCAGTGACATAGCCATAGATGACGTCCAGATATCTGATGGTGCCTGTCAAACAGCTGGTGACTGTAACTTTGAAGGAGCTGACACCTGTACATGGAGTAACACAGCTAGTGGAGATGATTTTGATTGGTTGCTTGGACAGGGTGCTACAGTTAGTCTGTACACTGGACCATCTGTTGATCATACACTTGGAACAGATCAAGGTAAGTGCCAAGTACAGTAATGTATGTGTGTATGTTTGTACAGGTAGTGTACATTAATTGCTACAGTTATTGTTTTTATAGCTGCTGCAAAATATATATAGCATCATCAATCTTATGATCTACCAGTATATTTCATATGGTCGAACTCATAGTTTTTTCACTCAGATTTATGTATATTTATTTCAGATTTGTAACAGAGGCATGTTAGATTTATATTACAATTTCTGTGTTGGATGTATGATGTAGATGTACAATTTAGCATATGACTCATTACTACAATTTCAATGCTTTCAGCCAACATGACATGGAATAATTCATTGTACAATACATGCATATATAAACAATCGATAGTAGTGTAATGATTAATGCACGTGAAACTATTAATGGTAAAATAGATGTTGACACAAATTGCATGATGAGCTATACTGCACCTTAAGTAGAGTGTACAATGTACATACATGTTGACTTTAGATATAATAAATTTGATTGATCATGGAGATGACTCAAGTTTGCTCCAGGATTTATATATATTGTAACACTATATAATATTGTTGCCAGGCTATTACATATTCATTGAGACTTCAACTCCACAAGTCCAAGGAGATACAGCTTTATTTCAAAGTCAGAAGTTTTCACCTACTAACAGCATTGGTCTCTGTCTACATTTCTGGTATCATATGTATGGTGCACATATCGGTAGGTGATTTTCACAATTTATAAGCCAAAAAATTCTCCATTACTAGTGATGCCCACACATGAAGATATTCACAACATGTTGGTATTACTTACCGAGTCAACAGAAACAAAGGCTCACTGTTCAAGTAACTTTGCTTGTCATAATGTGTTTTCAGTAGTTTTTAAGCCATATCACATTGTTCCAATTGTTCCAAATGTGCTATAATGTTTTGGAATCATACCACACACTTTTGTAATCACATGCAGGATCATTGAATGTTTGGCTGTGGAAGGACACAGGTAGTCAGACAGTACTATGGACTGAAGGAAGTGACAAGGGGGATGTTTGGAATGAAGGTAGAGTTTCAGTCAAATCAACAGACTCAAATTACCAGGTGAGAACTGCTTATTTTTCTCTTAAAAGAAGGATAGATTCCCATTTTTAAAGGTACTTATGTCATGATTTGTACAACAGATAGATGTATAAAAGTACATGTACACCTGTCAAATGAACATTATAATCTACAGACATACCGGTATACACTCAGGGGCTTTCAGGTAGTCAACCTTAGTTAATAGCTGTAACCATATCAAAACAAGCAATTCTTTTGAAGCAATATGTTATGTTGTATCTTCCATACTGAAAATGTCTTGTACCTTATGAAAGCTATAAGTCGAATGATATGTATGCAAAGCACATTTATACATTAGTTACAAAACACAGATTACTCCACACTCGAAAGGTAGTAATATAATTTTGGAAATGCTGATTGGAAACATGGTATGGTTTCTCCTAAATGCAATGTAAAGTTAATCTACATGAAGTCAGTGTGACCATAACTAGAACATAAAATTTTGAAAAGAAATGATGCATATGATGATATGATTGAGCTGTAATCATCCAAATGCTAAACTAAAGAATGTCGTACCATATGATATAAAGGTTTATAAAGTGAAAATGTATGGTTTGATAAGGATAAACTATGCTGGAAGTTAGCTTTGCAATTGAATGGATGTATACTAGTTATATCTGTCAAGCTTACAACATACATTATCATGCATAATACAAAAGCTGGTACTTATAGGGAAAAAGCATTTTGATGTGAATTTATTGACAGTAGTAACTTCAATGCTCATCTTATCAAATCCGGTCTTTTTCAGATTGTGTTTGAAGGAATTCGTGGTAGTGATTACCAAGGAGACATTGCCATTGATGATATTTATTTTACTACTGGTATATGCCCATGTAAGTTACATTGTATAACTCTTGCATAACAAATTCAGATTTAGTGTTGACAGTCTTTACCTTTAAGTTAGTATTGTAAAGCATAATTTTGTTTAGGGTTTATAGTATCTTCAACTGTCATAATTTACCTATGTTGGTATGTTTATTGACACTGCAGCTCCAATAGACTGTAACTTTGAAGGATCAAATTTGTGTTCATGGAGTCAAGCCAGTGATGATGACTTTGATTGGACATGGAGTACGGGAAGTTCACCATCAGTTGATACTGGTCCCAGTTTTGACCACACTACGGGAACAGGTATGTTGAAATGCAGCATTTACGGTGTATTATAGCAATGCTGTCATATACATACAATGGAGCTGTAAAGCTGTAGAACTCCGCTTTACAGATAAGTGAACATAACTCTGGGCAGTGTGGCATTTGTTAAGTATATACCTGCGATTCTCAAGGCTATGAAAACTGCCATCTTTGAGGTTAGAATTATTTGATTGAATCATGCCATCCATCCATACTCAGTTTAAATTATGATATAAATTATGCTTAGTTGAATAATTCAAAAAACATAATTCAGAATACAGCGATCAAGGCTGAAACAACAATTGTGCATGATATGAATATTTTTTCAATCAGCAACAGCAGTAAATTTACAAATTTTCGAGACATTTTGAAAATAGAAAAGTCAGCAACAGAATTAAGAATAAGACCAACTTGGTATCAAGTGATAGCACTAAGATATCAATATCAATGTCACAATGATGCAATGTGTCAGATTTGTCTGATTTTAACAAATTCTTGGTTTCTCCATCACAGATCAGGGTGGCTATGTCTTCATCGAAGCTTCTTCTCCAAGAGTAGAAAATGATACAGCTCGTATTGAAAGTGTAGCAGTATCCAACGCAGGAAGTCAATGTCTTGAATTCTGGTATCACATGTATGGTCCAGACGTGAACACATTGAATGTGTATATTCAACAGAATGGTAATAGAGGTAGTCCTGTATGGAGTAGGAAAGGAACACATGGTGATGTCTGGCACTATGCTTATTATAATGTTCCAACTCTCACTAATTTCCAGGTAGGTATTTTTTGTATTAACATTATACATCATACTGTTAATTTATCTGATCTGATTAGCATAATCACATCATTTTTGTTTTAATTTTAATATATGAAAAGGTTTATTTTGATGTAGACAAAGCAATTTGCATTAATTTGTAACAATAAAAAGTCTTCTTTCCATTAAGGTTGTATTTGAAGGAGTGAGAGGCCTAGATTACCGTGGCGACATAGCAGTTGATGACGTCACTTTGTCAGATGGTATATGTTCAGTACCAGCTACTATAGACTGTGACTTTGAAGATGACCATATCTGTGGTTATGATCAAGATACAAGTGATGATTTTGACTGGACTCGTGGTAGTGGTAGTACTCTGAGTAACAATACAGGACCATCTTATGATCACACCTATGGTACTGATCAAGGTAAAATTGAATATATTCCTATTGTAATATTTTTGTTGATATGTCTTTCTCTGTTTTGGGATCCATAACCACTTGAGTCTGTTGACATGGTTCAACAATGTAATGATGGGCAAATGTTTATCTTTAGCATGATGTCCATGCAGTATGAAAATATCAGTTGTCTCTCTGGCAATAATGGACTGTACAATTCTTTTCCAACTAGGGAGTTAGGGTAAGAGTTATATTAAGGATAGGTATAAGGTCAGACTCCATAGCATAAACCTGATTTGAAATTATTTGTATCACCTTCAATGGACCTGTGTCTCAAAGACCTCCTCCACCGGCTAGTATATTACTGGCCATTAACAGTTTTGATGACAAGAAAAATGGCTGTCATTTTAAATATAGAAATGTACAATATATAGTAACATTATCTAGTTTAGTTCATATGTAAGTGTTTTCAATATTATAATGAAACCTGGAACAATGTTGTTTATATCAGGCTACTATATGTACATGGAGGCATCATCACCAAGAGTGGCAGGAGATGTGGCCAGACTAATGACCACTGACCATGCAGCCACCACTGGTCAGTGCTTAGAATTCTGGTATCATATGTATGGTAGTAATGTTGGTACTCTGAATATCTATGCTAAGAGTGGTAATCAGTATGGTGCAGTGTTGTGGAGTCAACAAGGTGATCAAGGAGATATTTGGTGGGATGCTCAAGTCAATATTACTTCAACTTCATCCTATCAGGTGAGCCTACTTTCATGATTGTAAAAATGCCATTATGTACTACATTGGTCCTGTAAAGGTTGATGGTGCATAATAAATGTTTCCATCATTAGCTATGCATAGCTAATCTCCAATGTTAACACCCATCTGGACATGTTGTACGTAGGGGAAGTTTATTCCGGTGACATAGCCATAGATAATGTCCATATTTCTGATGGTACATACCAGACACTGGATTAATAAAAGACTTGTCCTGTGGTAGCTCTGCATATAATCGTCATTTTTCACACCCATTTGGACAGGTTGTAGGGGAAAGTTATTTCAGCAACATAGCCATAGATAATGTTCATATTTCTGATGGTGCATGTTAAACACATGGTTTAATAACAAATTTGTGCAGCATTATCTGCTAATTCCCAATGTTAACACCCATCTGGACAGGTTGTATTTGAGGCCATAGTTGGGGGAAGTTATTCCAGTGACATAGCCATAGATGATATACAGATTTCTGATGGTGTCTGTCCAACACCTGGTGACTGTAACTTTGAAGGAGCTGACACCTGTACATGGAGTAACACAGCTAGTGGAGATGATTTTGATTGGTTGCTTGGACAGGGTGCTACAGCTAGTCTGTACACTGGACCATCTGTTGATCATACACTTGGAACAGATCAAGGTAGGTGCCACGTATTGAATGTGTGTATGTTTGTATAGGTTATTGTGTTTATAGCTCCTTCAAAATAGATATAACATCATCTATCTTATGATCTAGCAGTATATTTCATATGGTCGAACTCATAGTTATATACTCTCAGATTTATTCAAGGTCAGAATTGAACTTTTCTAAGTCAAAAATAATTACCATAAGTTACTTTTCATATGATGACTAAAACAGTTACTGAACCGTTTGATTATTTATTTATTTGTCCTTATATATTCGTGAATATTATCAGAACACAGAATACCTCATTTCTAGTAGTTTCTTATCTGTTCCTTAACAACTGGAAAATAACAGAAAAAAGTATTGTGAAAAGAAAAATCATTTTAGACAACTTCAGCAACGTTGTTCAGTTTTACAAATGTAGATATGTCTGTGTCTAAACACCCTGTAATTAGATATTAACAAAGCTTTATTTAAACCCAAAAGATATACTGTACATGATATATAATTTATTTAATGTGTATATACTTTCTGTCCTAACCTTTTCTATCAAACAGGTCACTGCCTATTTATTGAGACATCCAGTCCTCGTGTCCAAGGTGACGTAGCTTTATTTGAAAGTAAGAGGTTTATGGCTACTGACAGCACAGGCCAATGCCTACATTTCTGGTATCACATGTTCGGGGCTCATATTGGTAAGCGTTTTGTAGAACGTATCTTGACTCTTTTCCTGTTATTGTCTATGACTGTCAAATTTGAAATAAATTTTCCCTATTTTCATTTCATTTATGTTGCTTGTTATTGTGTTTGGTTTCTAAGGAACATTGAATGTGTGGCTGTGGAAGGACACAGGTAGTCAGACCATAGTATGGACAGAAAGTAGTGATATGGGAGATGTCTGGAATGCTGCTGAGGTTGGAATTATATCATCAGATTCAAGTTACCAGGTAAGATTATGAGGTGAAATAGATATCAGGACTGTCCTACAGGAATGCCAAATGTGCATTGTATAATAAATATGTTGCTCTATCCAGATCCTGCATCTTGCTGTTAAACTCATCATAATGCATATATTAATATGTACAAAGGAGAAAATATGCATGCATGTCAAAGTAGCAAAGACACAAAGAACCTAAAATTTATTAAAGATTTTTTGGTATTTTCACATTGCATACTGTGTTGTCAGAACTGGAAGGTTAGTCATAGCTTGAAGAAAGTTATGTCTTGTAAGAAGCAATTTGAAAGGCTGTACAACCTTACAATGATGAGTTCTGATTAGTCTTCAACTACCGAAAAGTATTTGGAAAGAATATGCTTTATATTTCAAAATAACATTAATCTTTGTAATACTCTGCATTTTTTTTCAGGTTGTGTTTGAAGGAATTCGTGGTAGTGATTATGAAGGAGACATTGCAATTGATGATATTTATTTCATTACTGGATCATGTTCATGTAAGTTATGTATATAATGTCTATAACAGCTTTTAATGATTATCTCATAAGATTTGAAAATGTTGGAAGAGTTTTAATTTTGTGATTTTCTGATTCCTAAATATTTGACTTCAGATTTTTGTCACTGTGGTTTTTAAGATAAAATCCTTTCACTGAGTAACAATCAATAGCGAGGAAAGTAGTTTATTAAGTCCAGATTATTCCTCAGTCAATTTCTTGTTGCAGTAGGTTGAGTTAACTCTTATGCTATGTTTCTCCTGATCTAAATCCAAATCATTTAACGACCATGATGAACTAGATGAAAGAAATGAATAAGAACCTTAAGTATACTTTCATTTGTTGGTATTAGTTGTCAGTACATAAACAACTTGAATTTTATGAATAGTTTCACACCTCAGTATGCACTTTCTAGAAGTTTGATTGAAAAAATAACTTTGTTAATTTTGAATTATATATTTCAGCTCCGATAGACTGTGACTTTGAGGGAGGAGGTGTGTGCACCTCATGGAGTCAAGCCAGTGATGATGACTTTGATTGGACGTGGAGTACAGGAAGTTCACCGTCATCTAATACTGGTCCCAGTGTTGACCACACTACAGGAACAGGTCAGTTCTCATCAGTGTAAACCAGTCCTAAATGTATAGGAACACAAAGCAAGTGTCAATTGATAAACAGGAATATTAAATGAGACTGTTGTAAGACATATGATGACATTGTACTGAGAAGTTAATCACCATGGTGACACTATTTAGTTCATTGCCATAGTGACATAGTATTGAGGTCGTCACCATAGTGACATAATATTGAGTTTATCACCACTATGTTCAACACCATGTATGGTGATACAATTTTGACTTCATCGCCATGGTGACAGAATATGGTGTTTGACTTCATCACTATGGTAACAATATTGATGTCATCATCATCATCATGATTTGATATTGAGTTCACCACAATAGCAAGAGCCACAGCTATAGCTGAACATATATTGCAGTTTACTGTTGTTTATTGATGTACAGATCAAGGTGGCTATGTCTTCATTGAAGCTTCTTCTCCAAGAGTTGATGGTGATACAGCCCGTATAGAAAGTATAGCAGTATCCAACACAAGAAGTCAATGTCTTGAATTCTGGTATCACATGTATGGTCCAGATGTGAACACATTGAATGTGTACATCCAACAGAATGGTACCAGAGGTAGTCCTGTATGGAGTAGGAAAGGAACACATGGTGATGTCTGGCACTATGCTTATTACAATGTTCCAACTCTCACTAATTTCCAGGTATGTAGTTTTTGTATTGAAATTAGATAATCTGTCCAGAATAAAAGGCTTTATTCATTAGTTATTTTGCACAGACTCAGGTTTATAATTGTTCCAAAAGTTTTTAACATATTTTGTTCTGTGGACTTCTGTCAGCTACATGTACATGTATCGTTTTCAAAAAGTTGAAACATATAATTATGTAGTAACAACAAGTGCCTTTAATGATCTTTACAAGGGGTATTAACAGACTGAATGTATTTTTACCATGTTGAAGAGAAGTGCCAGACATTCATTATTATTTAAATTCTTTCCTTTCAGGTTGTATTTGAAGGTGTGAGAGGCATAGATTTCCAAGGCGACATAGCAGTTGATGACATCACTTTGTCAGATGGTATATGTTCAGTACCAGCTACTATAGACTGTGACTTTGAAGATGACCATATCTGTGGTTATGATCAAGATACAAGTGATGATTTTGACTGGACTCGTGGTAGTGGTAGTACTCTGAGTAACAATACAGGACCATCTTATGATCACACCTATGGTACTGATCAAGGTAACACATGGGTCACTTGAATTATGATTTACAATATGTAACATTTAATGTATTGATCTAAATGCCCTAATGCTACAGTACTCAATGAAATGCTTCTTCCAAATATATACAGACAGTATAATGGTCTACGAAAAACTGAATACGATTTATTGAGATACAATTGACCCACTCTAACTTAAATTTGTTTCAGGATACTACATGTACATGGAGGCATCATCACCAAGAGTGGCTGGAGATGTGGCCAGACTGATGACCACTGTCCATGCAGCCACCACTGGTCAGTGCTTAGAATTCTGGTATCATATGTATGGTAGTAATGTTGGTACTCTGAATATCTATGCTAAGAGTGGTGATCAGTATGGTGCAGTGTTGTGGAGTCAACAAGGTGATCAAGGAGATATTTGGTGGGATGTTCAAGTGACTATTACTTCTACTTCATCATATCAGGTGAGACAGTTATTCTTCATTATGGTTTTGTTATGTGTTTCATAAGATGGAAAATAGTCATCCATAATGGTTAATTGGATGCCATCTAGTAATCCACTCAGGTTGAATTTGAGGCTATGGTAGTGACATAGCCATAAATGATATCAAGATTTGTGATGGTGTATATCATTTCTTATAACAGTTTGATCCAGCGTTATCTTTGCATATTATCTAATCTCTAATGTTAACGTTCATCTGGACAGGTTCTTTTTGAGGCCCTAGTAGGTAGCAGTTATTCAAGAAAAATAGCCATAAATGATATTCATCTTTCTGATGGTGCTTGTCAAATACCTGGTTTTATAACAAGTTTATCTAGCATTAACTGTACGTATCCAATCATCAATTTTAACACCCATCTGGACACGTTTTATTTGAGGCCATATTAAGGGGAAGTTATTCCAGTGACATAAACATAGATGATGTCCAGATATGGTGCATGTCAAACATCTCGTTTAATAAGAAATTTGTCCAGTATTAACTGTGCATTTTCAATCATCAATGTTAACACCCATCTGGACAGGTTGTGTTTGAGGCCATAGTAGGGGGAAGTTATTCCAGTGATATAGCCATAGATGATATACAGATTTCTGATGGTGCCTGTCAAATACCTGGCAACTGTAACTTTGAAGGAGGTAATACCTGTACTTGGACGAACACAGCTAGTGGAGACGATTTTGATTGGTTGCTTGGACAGGGTTCAACAGATAGTTCCTTTACTGGACCGTCTGTGGACCATACGCTTGGAACAGATCAAGGTTTGTCCATTTAAGTTGTTGTAAATTTATAGACCACTGAATTGATACACGGAAGAGAGATGTTGTGTCTACAAGTTTTGTTGTAAAATGTAGGAGTTATGTACATCCAAACACATAAACAGAAAATTCAATTATCATTAAATCAGGCAGATGGCATGTAAGAAGCAAAGGAGTGAGAAAAAACTAATTTGTCTAAGATGCTCTATATTGTTACTAACAAAGCAGCAAAGGTATTTAGAAATGTCATACTTCAATTTTCAGATGTTTTATCAAAACTTGTGAAAGGTACAGGTGAAAGTTAAAGAAGTCATTCACTTTCTTTTAACACATTCTTTGGTTGTCTTGTCACAGCTACTATACGCTACATTGTACTTCTAACTTCAAATGCTTAAAATTGAAAATATTCTTTAGTCATAAAAGAAATCACTTTTTTCCTCAAGGTTACTACATGTTCATTGAGACATCCAGTCCTCAAGTACAAGGAGACATTGCTTACTTAGAGAGTCAACAATTTACAGCTACTGACAGCAGAGGGCTCTGTCTACATTTCTGGTATCACATGTATGGTGCCCATATCGGTATGTAATGCAGTACATTTGTATCTTACATGTATATGTGAAAGTGCCCATACTGGTATGTAATACATTTATTATTACATGCATGGTGCCCTTATTGTGTATGTAATGCTGTTTTTTCACATACACTAGTATATTGTGTGTTTAGTGCCCACATCAGTATGCAGTGCAGTATATATTACATGTTGTTGTGCCCATATTGGTATGTGAACAGTATATCACATGCATGGTGCCCTTATTGGACCAGGTATGTATTTCACATACAGTTAGTTGTATATTCTGTGTGTATAAGTGCCATATTGGTATGTAATACAGAATATCATGTGTGTGGTGTCCAAATTGGCATGTAATCGTATAATATATTAATTGTGTTTTGTGCATGTAGTGGTAATTTGTAGATTAAGGTTTTCATAAATATACTGATCTGCATGTGCATGTGACATGTGTTATATGTTTTGGTATGAAAATTAGATGATTTTCAAAACTAAGATATTTATAAAGATAACATCTCATTCCACAGGAAGTTTGAATGTTTGGTTAAAGAAGAGTTCTACCAATCAAGAAATGATATGGTCTGATAGTGGAGACAAGGGTGATGTTTGGAATGAGGGCACTGTTTCAGTCAAATCTACTGTATCAAGTTACCAGGTAAGAGTTCAAAGGTCATCCTATGTAATTCATAAATGAAATATTTGTTATTGATGAGTTTAGGTTGACCAAACACATAACTAACATATCAGCCTATTAATTAAAAGTATATTGCACACTAAGTCAGCCTTATTTACCTGTTTCTACCATTAATTCATAGAATGATTGAATCCAAATTGTAATTCAAAAAATGAAATCACAAAGAGTGGATAATACATCATTGGCTTATCACTGTTTTGTGTTTGTTGCCAATACTTACGACTGTCAAAATACAGTGTCTTATGTAATAATGATTAACAGTTGTAAAGGCTAGTTGCACTCGTCTACTTTTGGGCATTCATGAAAAATTAAAATACAAGCCTTAGAATATTTGAGTTGAATTCCACTTTAACTCAATATTATGTGATCTTTATTGTAGAAAAGAATAGCTGGAGTATGTCATAGCATCATCATGATATTCATTTTATTTTCCCTTGATGATCAGTGTAACCAAAAGCATATTAGTTACAACTGCGAAGCTATTTCAGGGTGTAAATCATTTCTGGCAGGGACCCTAATGTTTTATCAGCTCCCAATTGTCTTGTATCCAATGTCTGTGAATTCACTTTTTCCTTCATCATACAGAAATTTTATTTCTATCATCCTTTTATTTGTAACTTTGCAAGCAGTTCTAGAGATGCAAACAATTAAATGATACCAAGTGAGTAGGTAACTTGGAATTTTTTTGTCTACGAAAATTAATAGAGAAAATCTCTCATGGAAAATATGATTGAATGTTGACAATATGTCACTGGTGGATATCAGTTATATGTTTTAAGCAGGGTAAGCCATAGATCCACCAGCAGACATACATGTAAGTCTGTTGTATTTAGTATTTGTTGTTTATTTGATTTCATCATGGTTATAAATTTATTATATTCTTTATATTTCTTTCAGATCATGTTTGAAGGTGTCACCGGTAGTAATTATCTCGGTGATATCGGTGTTGATGATATCTCATTTCTTGCTGGTCCTTGTAATTCAGGTTTGTCCTAACTTTGCCAGATTATCAAAGAACAAATGATAAATTTGTATTTCTCTTTACCAGAAGTGTACTAATTCGAGAAGCATGTCTTTTGACATTACAAGTCAGTTGACCATTGTCTACAGGATGGATGGATGGATGGATGTATGTATGTACATGTATGTATGTATGTATGTATGTATGTATGTATGTATGTGTGTATGGATGGATGGATGGATGGATGGATGGATGGATGAATGAATGAATGAATGAATGGGTTGGTTGGTTGGTTGGTTGGTTGGTTGACTGACTGAATGAATGACTGACTGACTGACTGACTAACTGATTGATTGATTGATTGATTGATTGATTGATTGATTGATTTTATTTGGCCAAATATATCCAATGGGGAATAATGATTCAAGATGTTACGTCTGCAAGATTGTTTTAAAATACGAACTACACAGTAAAGTCAGTAATCTAAGTGAGAATACAGAATTGCAACTTTGTCTTTAAAAACGTTATTTCCCCCAAAAAAACTTTCAGTACCAACTACTATAGACTGTGACTTTGAAGGAGGAACTATATGCCTGTCATGGAGTCAAGCTAGTAATGATGACTTTGATTGGACATGGAGTATGGGAAGTTCACCTTCTACAAACACAGGTCCCAGTGTTGACCACACTACAGGAACAGGTAAACAACACTTGATTTCATGTATTATTCCATAGAGTAAATATTAAATTATATATTAAGTATGCACAACTTACTAAATTGTATTTACATGTAGAATGTCACTGAGAATGCATTTTACAACTATGTGATTTGATAAAAAAGGAGCAAATCTTTTGATTTTATAGAGTTGTAATTAATGACTATTGCATGGCTGTCATGGTATCTCTGTTATCTTGTCTAGATCAAGGAGGTTATGTCTTCATTGAAGCTTCATCACCAAGAGTAGAGAATGATACTGCTCGCATTGAGAGTATGACAGTATCCAACACAGGAAGTCAGTGTCTTGAATTCTGGTATCACATGTATGGTCCAGATGTGAACACATTGAATGTGTACATCCAACAGAATGGTAACAGAGGTAGTCCTGTATGGAGTAGGAAAGGAACACATGGTGATGTCTGGCACTATGCTTATTATAACGTCCCAGTTCTTGAAAATTTCCAGGTAACTTTACATGCACTAAAATACATTAATTGAATGGAGTTTTAACTACATGCGAATGGACAGGGTTTTGCCATTCAATCACAAGATGAAGAATCAACCAGGAGTGTATACAATGAGTGAGAGTTTGTGATCATGCTCATTATCTATATTAGTTTGAAGATAATAAATCCGTAGTGAAATTTATATATAGCTGAGCTTGACAATCTCTCATTTTAAATTTTTGCTTATACCAACTAGGTTGTATTTGAAGGTGTGAGAGGCCTAGATTACCGTGGCGATATAGCAGTTGATGACATCGCTTTGTCAGATGGTATATGTTCAGTACCAGCTACTATAGACTGTGACTTTGAAGATGACCATATCTGTGGTTATGATCAAGATACAAGTGATGATTTTGACTGGACTCGTGGTAGTGGTAGTACTCTGAGTAACAATACAGGACCATCTTATGATCACACCTATGGTACTGATCAAGGTATATATTATGAATCTTAATTATGTTGTCTTCTGATGATTCAGATCTGTATAGATTACAGTCTGTCTTTGATCAGTAAATGTTCAGTATATTTAGCATGCAGGATCACCATACAGTTTGAAATCATCAATGCAGTACCCTCTCAACCAGCTAGTTTATGACACATACCAGTTTATATTAGAATTTTTATTTACATTTACATTTCAGGGTACTACATGTACATGGAGGCATCATCACCAAGAGTGGCGGGAGATGTGGCCAGACTGATGACCACTGTCCATGCAGCCACCACTGGTCAGTGCTTAGAATTCTGGTATCATATGTATGGTAGTAATGTTGGTACTCTGAATATCTATGCTAAGAGTGGTGATCAGTACGGTGCTGTGTTGTGGAGTCTACAAGGTGATCAAGGAGATACTTGGTGGGATGCTCAAGTCACTATTACTTCAACTTCATCATATCAGGTGAGCCTACATTTATTTTGATCACATTGCAAAAATGTCATAATTGGATTTAATCCCCAATGTTAACACTTATCTTGACAGGTTGTATTTGAGGCCATAGTTGGGGAAGTTATTCCAGTGACATAGCCATAGATGATGTCCAAATATCTGATGGTGTCTGTCAAACACCTGGTGTAATAACAAATGTATCCAACTTTGCATTTTATATTTTTTATACCAGTAATATATTCTCCAATGTTAACACCCATCTGGACAGGTTGTATTTGAGGCCATAGTAGGGGGAAGTTATTCCAGTCACATAGCCATCGCCGATAAACAGATTTCTGATGGTGCATGGCAAACACCTTGTTTAATAACAACTTTATCCCAGCATTAGCTGTACATATCTAATCTCCAACCCATCTGGACAGCTTGTATCTTGGGCCATAGTAGGGGGAAGTTATTCCAGTGAGATAGCCATAGATGAAGTCCAAATTTCTGATTGGGCATGTCCAACACCAGGTTTAATAACAACTTTGTCCTGGCCAGCATTATCTGTACATATCTAATCTCCAATGTTAAAACCTTTTGGACAGGTTGTATTTGAGGCCATAGTTGGGGGAAGTTATTCCAGTGACATAGCCATAGACGATGTCCAGATATCCGATGGAGTCTGTCAGCTGACAAGTAATTGTACCTTTGAAAGTGCATCAACCTGTGGATGGCGCAACATTGACACAGGAGATGATTCTGATTGGATGTTGGGACAAGGTTCATCGGGTAGTCCGTATACAGGACCATCTGTTGACCACACACTGGGAACTGATACAGGTCAGTGTTAAACAATAGACAGAATAACTTACAAGTATAGAAATAACTTGGAAAGAAGTGTGCACAGAAATTCAAAGAGACATTTATCATGGTGTGCCATGTGTGAACATAATATATATATAATCAGTATTCCTAATAAAGCTAATAATTACCTTTACAGCCCAGATAAACATTTTTGCAGACCATGTACATACCTTATGTATAGTGGCACGGAAACATCATTTGAATCACAAAATCACATAAATTGATGGTTAAACGTTACTTTATGCTCAAAAACATAAAAACAAATCACAGTGCAAATGGATATCAATGAGTAGGCCACTTTACCATATTTGGACAAAGTGTACTAGGGCATGATATGGAAGATCATTGCATGAATTTGATGCATGTGCTCTCCATTCAATTACATAATGTCATTGGAATCACTACTGGGTATATGATAATGATGGGTAGACATGAATATTGATCCAGAAGTACTTGCAGGTGTACCTCTTTCAACAAAAAACAAAAATTACAGTGGAAATAAAATGTCAGAATGATTCAACATCAGTGGATATAACAACTTATTTGACAAATATTAATGAAGTTAGACATTTGTAGATTGTAAGGAAGCTCCAAAACACCATTGAAAGAAAATGCAACATCAACTGTTGCTAAATATTGCCCACATCCAAGTGATTCTGGTAATGTTGATGGGCTACCGGTAATTCTTTGAATTCAACAAGGAAAATACTAAGTATTTATTTACTATAGAAATAATGTCACTGATATCCATTTTATTCTTATTATGAGATTACTGTTACAGTTATTGCCACGTCTGAATTGAAATAATGACATCTTGATCTATTTCTATCCTGTGTAGGCTACTTTGCATTTATTGAATACACTTTACATTCATGTCAAACATTGTATTGTATAGGTTACTCATCATTTACCAATAATCAGGATTGTTGGTGGCTGAGTAGTTAAACCATTTGCCTCTTACCATTGTGGTCAGGGTTCAAACCCATTCATTCAAGGTTTGATTAAATGTACCACGCTGTAAGTAAGAAGAGTGTCATTCACTTTGACTCTACCGAACATCACATCTTTTTTCCCAGATATTTAATTGGTTTCCTCCTGCACTAACACCGAACTGTCTTCCTATTATTGGGCAATGCCTGTTGGATGGTACATGTATATAAATAAATAAAATAAATACATCTTACAGTCATTACCGTTTATATTATATAGGTTATTACGCATTTATTGATACATCTGGAGGGACAGCAGGTAGAGTAGCCAGATTAGAAAGTACCATTCACACTATGCTAAGTATGGATAGATGTTTAACATTCTGGTACCATATGTATGGTGAAGATACTGGTCAACTAAGAGTCTACAAGAAGAACATAGTCAGTCAGACAGAGATGATGTTGTGGAAGTTAGTAGGCGCACAGAATGATCCACTGACATGGATGTATGCACAAGTACCAATTACCACAACTGGTGAAGAATATATGGTAGGTTATCTAGTGCATATTAGACAGTTGTCTACATGTAGTACATTGTCATGATGGTTAGATTTTTAGAGTGACTGGATGGGAATCTGAAGGTTGCAGGTTCAAGCCTTGCCACCAGCATTCGTTTCTAATGGCTAAAGTCCATGAGCAAGATTTGAACCATGATTGTGCCCCAGTCAACCTAGGTATATAATTAGGGACCTGATAGGATAGCGGTCCTAATGTGAATGCCTTAATCCTATGCACTTGTAGAGGCTGCAGTGGGTAGTAGGCTTCCATGGAGTAAGTCTTGTAGACTCTACCAAAACCATTATTGACCATCTCCATACCAATATTGCTGATAAGCACATTAATTCAGGTACAATTGTTGCCGATATTTCCAATCATTTTTTAATTGTGCTTTTTTTACATACCCCTGTCCAAAGTAGATTTGACATAGGATTTTTTGTTCTGTTCGATCATTCGTTTGTTCGTTTATTAATTCAGTCAAGTATGATGTATAAAGGGCCACTCTGATGCTCTTTAGTCGCATACCAGTGGCCCGTGACAATATAGTTGTAAAGTGCTAGTCTGGGAAAAGCACTATACAAAAACTAAGAGTATAAATTATAAAGTTGCAGATCACTTATAGCTGATATCGATATACCTTCTGATTCAGCTGGGTAGTCATAAGATAACACATAATGAAGATGTTAGTATTTCTGTTCTTTAAATATGATTTAAATCACTCATAACCTTGTCAAGGATAAATGGAAATATTTGGTTATTTGGTTTTCACAATATCCCAAATTGCACAATATCATCTACTAACAAATAGGGTTATCTCTGATCTTCATCCACTTGACCCTTTTGAATATTAAAGCTAGGGGAATTCTATATTTGAGAGGAGTTATTCCTCTATTATCAATAAATTTTTATTGTCTTATTTCAGGTGATATTTGAAGGTGTAGAGGGTTCAGGTGTGCTAGGAGACATAGCAATTGATGATGTCATAATTCTTGATGACCAGTCTTGTGGACTAGAACCTACATATGCTGACCCTACCATTAATCCATCTACTCAAATCACATGTAACTTTGAAAGTGGCTTCTGTGATTGGATACAGGATACAGATGATGAATTTGATTGGAGCCGTAGAAATAGTCCTACAGGATCAAAATATACAGGCCCAGATTCTGACCATACTACTGGTTCAGGTGAGTTAGATTTAAGTCATAGAAATAGCCCTACAACATCAGATTATGCAGGCCCAGATTCTGACCATACTGCAGGTACAGATGAGTTTGATAGTCAAGAATTTGTCAGCTGTGAAAGAAGAAATTGATAAAAATGAATCTATTTTTTACCTTTTTCAAATACAGGTTACTACATTTACATTGAGACATCAAGTCCAAGGATAGAGGGAGATAGAGCTGTATTAATGACTGAAGGGCTACCAGCTACTGACCAAAATGGCAACTGCTTCTCATTCTGGTATCATATGTATGGTGTAGATATTGAAGTTCTCAACATCTATGTCCAAGTCATTGGGCAGTCAGGCCGAACTATGATTTATCGCAGAGAAGGTAGCTATAGTAACCAATGGAACTATGCTTCTATGACCATACAAAGTGAGAATGACTTCAAGATTATCTTGGAAGGTGTACGAGGAGAGAATATATTTGGTGACATAGCCCTTGATGATATCATGTACAGCGTTGGACCATGTGCCCCTACTGGTGAGTTCTAAATATTACACTTATAGTTATACAACCAATGTCTCATGATCAATGCCAGCCATCAAACTTTACTATGATAGCAATGATAAAATGTAGTTATATCATCAGTTCTTAATATACACCCTGGTGACTACGTCACGACAACACACATGCTGTCTACATGTATGTTGTCATGACAACATGTGTCTATGTCATTGGTTCTGCTGTGTTCAATAAAATGAGTCAAAATGCTTAAAATTGCCATTATTACTTTCCCTGATTTTTAAAAAAATATTACTGGTGATGATAGAATTATGTTGTTCCCCAACATTTTTCTTCACTCGGGCAGAAAATACACGTTACCTAAGATTGTCACTGCTTGTCTATACTGTGTTTTCTTTCCATGTAGTTGGTTTCTGTGACTTTGAAGCTGACATGTGTGATTGGACTGCGGGTCCAATGGGTAATTTTGATTGGGTCAGACAGAATAGTGATGATGCCGGGTCATCTAGTGATGGACCTACATTTGATCACACCACAGAGTCTGGTACAGGTAAGAATTTCAAATTAACAGGCAGTCACATTTAACATCACACACGTAAATTTCTGATGATATATCATATGTCTAGTGGTGGCAGTAATATACCTGATAAGATTAAATAAATTATTCTGATGGTTACAAAATCATGATTTGTGTATGACGTTATTATTATTATACATCTTTCTGCTGTCCCATGGATTAAAGATTGAAAAACTAAACAAAGAGCAAAGAGAAGGAAGAACAAATTTCAAAGCTTTCATGTTTGAGTATTAAAAAGCATTTTACTCAATATGTTAATTTGCATGCTATTCTCTCCTCTTATTTTTCTCCGAAGGACATTATGTATTTGCATCAACATCACTACCAAGGAATATTGGAGACTCTGCCAGTCTTATTAGCTCTACACATAAACCAAATCAAACTGGTGACTGCTTACAGTTCTGGTATCACATTACTGGTAATGGAGTCAGTGGACAGGGATATGGTTCACTTCTGATCTATTACCGCACTAATGGACCCTATAATGTCTTATGGAGTAAGGCAGGCGATCAAGGTGATATCTGGAGATATGGTGCTGTTACTATTAACAGTCAGGCTGACTATGAGGTGGGTCTAGAGATCCTTGTCTTTGGGTATAATAGCATAGTTTTATACCTGAGACCATATGACACATTATGTATAACACATTGTGTTAATGTTTAATATGATTATAAGCAGGGCTATAAGTTCTGCCTGGAAAGTTTTCTGACAGTCTACAAGATTTAGTTATGAAGCATAAAATCAATTAATATATAGATAACTATATTAAGTTATCATTCATATAATACAATATCAGAGAGTGGTATTGCTAGTCATGTACATGTAGAACATGATTTTCTATTCAGGATGGTCAGAGAAAACATATTCAAGCTTTTAGCTGATGATCGACATCAAAATATCCCAAAGGAAGATGAACCTTACACATGCTTCTCTGAAGATCATAAGTCTTAACCAGCTATTATGAATGCCTAGCATTTAAAAATCCTCCCCCCCCCCCCAAAAAAAAAAAAAAAAAAAAAAAAAAAAAAAAAAAAAATAATAATAATTAAAGATCTAGAAAAACCTGAAGCTATGGAAGGAAAGGGCAGAAGCTATATTTGCATTTTATTGATAGACTAGTATTAGTAGAAGTCAGGGAATTCAACATTTTCTCATCAACTTTGAATTGACAGATAATTTTTGAAGCTAGAATAACTCAAACTGGAGCAGGAGATGTGTCTTTAGACGACATTGAGGTGACACCAGGACAATGTCCACCACCTGGTTAGTATGACTTATATATGAATTTTGATATTTATTTTGATTTCATATCTGTACTGTATATATTGTATGATAGAATGAGTATTCAGTACAGAATATGTGTTCTGTCCAGTAGAAATTACACTAAGGAACATTTCATAAGTATTGTATGGCAGACCAGGTCTATTCAATTCAGACTGTATTTTGTCTGGTATAAATTGGGTGTAAGAAAGCCATGTACTTTTCATAGTGTATTTAATGTTGATTTCATTTGATAATATGGATACTCTGATAATGTGTTAAATTCATACAGGTATTAACTTCTCTGTACACTTTTTGTGATTTACATTGTACTTGGAAAAAAACAGTCCGTCTATGAAGTATATTTGTATACATCAAATCAGCTGATGTATAGTATACTATACCAAAAGAATGTGTTTACAGTTAATACTCAAACCGCAGATAGCAGAGAAGTTCACCAACCTGTATATGATAATTAATAAACAAATTATTTGTGTTTTCAACTTGACCCAAGGTTTCTGTGATTTTGAGGAAGGTTTCTGTTCATGGACTAATCCTAAACCAGTAGAAGGCTTGGATGATTCCAACTGGTTACGAGGACAGGGAGGTACTCATACAGACTACACTGGGCCATCCTTTGATCACACACTGGGTGATGGTAAAGGTAGGTACTCTGATACGTACAGTGTGCAATGGGCCATGCTTTGATCACACACCGGGTGATGGTAAACATAGGTACTCATACAGAGTACACTGGGCCATGCTTTGATCACATACTGGGTGATGGTAAAGGTAGGTACTCATACAGCATTGGGCCATGCTTTGATCATACACTGGTGGTAAATTAAAGGTAGGTATATACTCATACAACATATACTGGGCCATCCTTTGATCATACATGGTACATGTATATGGTACTTCTGATAGTCTTCAAGACTTGATTTCACTCCAGTAATACAGTCAGTAAGAAACTGTTATGATAAGTTTGTCCAATGTACAAATTAGGAAGACTGATCAAGGTGAAATTGATCCAAGTCTTCAAACAATTAATATTTGCAATTGTAATTTATAATTTTTTTTTTTTTTTTTTTTTAAATTTTATTTCCAAAACAATTTTCTTTGCTGGTTTGTCTCTCTGTCTCACTCTCTTCTCATCTGTTCTCTTCTCTCTCCCTCCCTCCCTCCATTCCTCCCTCTCCTTTCTTTATTCCCTTTTAATAAGTCTTTTTGTACCATCTATTATCAGGATACTTTGCCTTTATTGAACCAAACAGAATGTCTAACGGAGATAAAGCTTGGCTGATGAGTGAACATCTCAACCCAACATCGGGATCTTGTCTAACATTCTGGTATCACATGTATATGAATGGATCTGGTAAGCCAAAGTCACTCTAGTCACAATCTTACATTGTCACTCAGTGTCTTTATATCAACATCACTGTCAGCTTTACTATTGTATTATCCCACATCTGCAGTACACTTATTGGAAATCTGTATCTATGACTACAACATTGTAGTTATGTATTGATAAGAAATGGCAGTCAGAAATTATTGCTTAGTTTAAAATGAAGAATTATCATACTTAATTATAAGCTCTTTTGTCCTGGTCGAATTTATTTTGAGATTATTGACTGCTAGAAAATCACATATAAGTAAAAAACTAAGTACATGTATAAAGTTTGACGAAATGAATGGCAAAAGTTTAAATTTGTCTTCAAATACACAAATGTAATACATATCATATTTAATTAGTGTTGTTACATAATAATCTATTGTGCTTTTGCCTCAGTATCTGTTCAAGATGTACATACCGCAACTGCTGACACCAGACCATGTACGAACAGAACCAGGCTGTTACAAACAGGGAAAAACTTGTCTCAGCATGTTGGAACAGCAGAGGCTTTTATTACAAACCATGGTTTGATAAGAACAGTTTTATATATATGGCCTCTTTATGTGTACATGAAATGCCAAGGCAGGGGAACTGGAAATATGTTTGTGAATGATAACTAACATGTAAAGTGGCCTAATTACAACTGAATTTATGAAATGATAGAATGTAAGTCTCTGTACTTCCAATATTCTGTGCCAAGTGTTGTAAATATCCTCTTTGTAACAGGTTCCATTCATCCATGGTCTGATGTCAGCAGTTGTAACAAGTCTTCACAGAATACATGTGTCCTTATTACTTATAATTATTTGTATCCACACACTAAATTCCACAATTATAATATTATTATTATTTTGCTTTGTGTTGCTCAGATGTTGGTACTTTGAATGTTCATCTGTATACTGGAAACGCACCATCTTTGTTGTGGTCACAGACTGGTGACCATGGTGATGTGTGGTTGCCAGGACAAATATATATTGTTAGCTCATCAGAATATCAACTTATATTTGAAGCTATCAGAGGGTCATCTAGTAAAGGTGATACTGCTGTTGATGATGTCATGTTTACTGACACTGTCTGTTCAGGTGAGAACGGTAGTATATATTTTTTTATAAAACATGTTTCAAATTTGACCTCAATTTGTTAAGTTTTATGACCTAATTAATGGACTGAATGCAAGGAACAGGAAGCGGGATGGAATGCAGTAGAGCTGTGAATAGATTTGAAACTAATCTTTGAAATGACAACAAAACTAGTTCAATTGTGAGTGGATATAGTTTGATATTTACAAAATTGATATTACAGACATAAAGGTAAACGGGTAAACATTAATAGTTTGTCATATTGTAGATAAAACATTAAAAACTTTTTCGTGGCTGCCAAGTTGTGATCATTACCTTAAGTGTTGATTTCCTTTCAGCACTCACCACACAGGCTCCATCAACTACACCTCTCATGTATCGTAAGTATCATTTCGAAAATTTTGATTTTTTGAGTTCAGAACCTGAACAAAAAGGCCCCGATATGCAAGTACATGTACTTGAGGTGACATCAATCTCTGAAGGAAATAAAAACAAATAAAAGATAGTATATGTGCTTTCAATGCTCTCACTTTTATAACCAGTTCCTTTGTATATTCAGATATAGTTAAAAGTGAGTTGAATTGCCAGAGTTATGTATTATCATCACCACCCTATATACAGTTTGAATATTTTTCACAGGCATATGTATGACCTAGCTGTGACTTCTCTGAATTGGGACTGGTCACTGGTATTTATTTTTGCTATATGCCAGGCCCTAGTCACCGAAACCTATCATATTGTGTCTCTCATATCTTGTGATTGTATGTGTTTTTTTTGTGATTATGTATTCTTTGTTTGACTAGTAAATAAATGAAGTTGTGTAAGGGTAATTTATCCATTTTATGTGTATATATATTTATAGTTAGTTTTGTGTATACTAAATGTAATTTATTACACATCCAGAGTATGATTGTGACTTTGAGGTTGGTTTCTGTGACTGGCGTCAGGACCCAGCTAATGATCTAGATTGGCTGAGAAATAAAGGTGACACAGCAACAGATTATTCAGGACCATCCTTTGACCACACCTTAGGAACTGATCAAGGTTAGTATAATGTCATTCTCTGTTTGCAACTCTGCTGACTCGATCAAGCACACTCATTTGTGTGAAAGGGAAATATTCAGCTATTATGTGGAGTTGAGGGTTGCAAAGTTTGACTTTATATAAATGTAGGCAGACAGATCTGACAGTTAAATGGGGAAAAATTTTGGATATCTGTTTATGAATGAAATACATCACAAAAAGTGTCTGCTAATGATGCAATAAAAAATTATATACGGTATATCCACAAAACATTCACTTTATATTATGTACTCATAATGTGAACAGAACCGACTAGTTTGTTATGCGATGTACAAAATGTTCTTTTTCAGGTTACTATGTCTACATAGAAGCAACCAATCAGGATGCAGGTGATAAAGCAAGACTGATATCAGCTCTAGTGCCCTCTAGAGGTGATGGATACTGTTTACAGTTTTGGTATCATATGTTTGGCAGCTCTGTAGGTGAACTCAATGTCTACATTAGAGAAGACAATGGGCAAGAAGTCATGGTAAATAACATATTTTAGGGTGTTTTAGTTGTACAAGTCTTGTGTTATGCCCTTTGAAAATTACCAATCCAAACTTGCATAGATATGGAATGAAAATTTGTTAAAATAGTAACTATATAGTGTTATTTGTTAATTTCAGATTTAGATATCTCAAGGTGATTAGGCCTAAATATTTTCTTATTATAATATTAATAGCTGCTAAGTTATGTATGTGAAGTGAATCAGATATGAAATTCTGTTTTTTATGAGTGTGCTTTCTTGTTTGAACTGTTGTAGCTAACTGTTAGATTGATATAATTTCATGACAACGTTAGTGAAATGGTATAACAGAACTAGAAAATATGATATAATTCTACACAGTGGTCAGAGTTTATATATCATTCAAACTAAAGATTATAATGTGCAAGCAGTTTGATCTGGTGTGGTTTACGATCCTTATCAGAATGACAAATTCCAAAGATGAGGGTCGACGATCAAGACAGATCTAAAACTCAGTACTCAAAAACTTTGAACTGATTGACTGTGCATTATAACCTTTGCAAATCATTTGATCAACCAATCTGATGAACATGTTTGGTTATTTTATTTTTCCATAGATCTGGAGAAGAATGGGTAGCCAGGCTAATGAATGGAGATATGCACAGAGAGAATTGCAACCATCTAGGAATTATGAGATCATATTTGAAGCTGTGAGAGCTACTCACTACAGAAGTGACATCTCATTGGATGATATTTCAGTTACACCTGGATTATGTCCACCACATTGTAAGTGTACACCTGTTTATTTTGTTATATAATTATGAATTCATTTGACTTGTCATGCATTTCTCTTTATCCATAATTCTTTCTTTCTATAAAAACATTTTGCCTGAAACAAGTAAATGTAGTTGTTTGAATCCCCTTTCTTTGTGACTTGGATATATTACTTTCATTGTAAGTATATGTACTATATATATATATATATATATATATATATATATATATATATATATATATATATATATATATATATATATATATATATATATATATATGTATATATATGTATATATATATATATATATATATATATATATATATATATATATATATATATATATATATATATATATATATATATATATATATATATATATATATATATATATATCTTGTAACTTTACATCATAAGAAAAATTATTTCCAAATTGATTGCATATGGTTGATAAAACAAGAAACCACAAAGTGTTTTGCACAGTATCAAGCTGATAGACATATCATATATTTATCTTAATAGAAAGATATTATGTAGGTTGCAAATGATCTCAGATTTAACTTTTAATTACAATGTTGGCAAGTTGTGTTTACAGCATAATAAAATTAGTCTAATCATGTGTTGATCACATTGTCTTTACAGTTGAATGTGACTTTGATTTTGACTTCTGTGGTTGGTCAAACTCTGACAACTCAGATGATTTTGATTGGATGAGGGGCTACAATGGAACTGAAACTGCTGGCACAGGGCCAAGTATTGATCACACAACAGGCACTCAAACAGGTAGACTATATTTAGTAACTCACACAATAGACAGTGGAGTTTCTCTTCCCTCCACTGTCTTTACTCACACATACCAGTATATTATGTAGGTGTATGTAGACTCATCTATCCAGGTCATTTACTTAATTAGTAATAAAGTTTGAACATGCCATGGTAACTCTGGATACAAATTACATACTTGTTCATCTTAAGCTTTTTGACTGAACTGAGTTCCTGGTCACAATCATAGACTTAGTTGAGTGATCAGGGACTTAGCTGACTCTGAAAGCTTTATGAACAAGTATACAATTTTTATCCAGGTTTAACAACTTCAAGGTATGATACATGTAGATATGTTTCCAAATGCAACAGAATCATCCCAGTATTTGTTCAGATTTTACATATCATGTGTGCTTGTGTGTTATAACCTTTGTAAATCATTTGATCTACCAAGCTGATGAAATGTTTGGTCAAGTGTCAGATATATTTTTAATTTATCTACAGGTTACTTTGCCTACATTGATACATCAAGTAGTAGATCTCCAGGTGATATGGCTCATCTCATAACAGCTGATGTTACATCAGACTCTGAGAAATGCCTACGATTCTGGTATCACATGCATGGCAGTAACATTGGTACACTCAATGTTTATCAGAGAGACATAGCTGAAATCTTTGTGTCACCAGTTTGGACAAGATCTGGTGATCAAGGTGAGGTATGGAGAAGAGGTTCCGTACCACTGCTGCCTAAAACTAGTGGCAATGACTATCAGGTAATTTTGTATTTTGACCTTTTGAAAAATGGAATTTTAACTGTTGAGATACTGTAAACCTGCATATTTTCACAACTAGAAAATTTTGCGATTTTACAGTCTTCATGTAGTTCACAAAGATTAATTTTCACTAATAACCATACTGGTACATTGCATTATGCAGAAATATATATTTTCGCTACTACTAATATTTTCGCATTTTTGTTTTGTAGCGAAATTAGCGAAAATCTTACGCGAACATTTCCAGGTTTAGAGTATACTACTGTGAACTCACTACAATGATGTATTGGTCCTGATGGACTGTTAATTCTTTACAGTGCTCCCACAGGGACTGTTAAATGAAAACTTTACTGTAGACTTTTAGCACAAAATGTATTCAATTCCGTTCATTGTAGGTGCTATTTGAAGGCATAGTTGGAAATGGAGACCGAGGAGATATAGCCATAGATGATGTCTTGATTGATAACACACCTTGTCAGGCTGAGGGATGGTGTAGCTTTGAAGATGACATGTGTGGTTGGAGTAACGAATATGTAAAAGATGATGATTATGATTGGATAAGGATTGCCGGATCTAGTCCTACCTCTTACACGGGTCCTTCTGTTGATCATACACTTGGTACACCATCAGGTTGGTTGCTTATACTATAATTTTATGTTATACAATAACAGCTCAAGAGGGTGGAGTGATTTAGCTGAAATATATTTTATTTACACCCTGATTTCTGAACTACTACAAAAAAATGAACAGTGGTAAGTCCAAAAAAAAACTGTGTGGTTCTGATTACGATTAATTTAAAAGTAGGTGGGGTAGGTAGATTTTTATTATTTCTTTTATATGCTGTTTTTTCATATGTGATTGTCTAGTTCAGGTAGTTACCATTGTTTTCCATATGGTCTCTGTGTTATTGGTTTCATCCCATCAGATGTACAGCCATTGCAGATTGGAAGAACAGTTTTATATTGTCTTTTTAAGTTGATGTCAGTTTATGCATCCACTATTTCTCGCGATATTTCACAATTTTTGTGATTTTATTTTTTCTTGAAAACATAAAAAAAGTTTAGGGTGGGCGGTGAAAAACTAAGTGGGGTACAGTCGGGTAACGGAACCAAACAATTTTTTTTAGGCCTAATAGGAATGACATACTATTGCTACAGACTTGTCTTTGGTGTTGGTAGTTATTGACCAAATTCAAGTTGTAACTTCAGACGCACACGGTCAATCTCAGAGGTACCAGAATCTCAGGACACGTATTCAGGGGATAAACTCACAAGCACACAAAATATTACTTTTGGTGAAGTAGGTGTATGCTTGAACCAACAATACGAGATCTTTGGATTCATTTTCCTTCACTTACGGCAGTTCAAACTAGATAGAAACAATTAGTTTTCCGTAGTATTCCTACTACGATGCAGATCAGTTACCGTAAGTTAAAGACGTGTTGCTCTCCTCGCTGCCCCGCAAGATCTCTCCCTGTGTAAAGTAGCTTATTAGCATACACCCAACATTCACATTTTATTCAAATCTAAATCTTCATTCCGTAATACAAATATGGTTAGTAAATAACATGTTTACAGTAAACTTCAATTCTTTTCCTTATATAGGAAGTGTTTATGAAGTACAGTTAATTCAATTCAGAGATAATCTATTTTGAAAATACCCTTTTCTACTAAGGCTGAATTCATTAAAAGTTGTGATTTATCACTTGTAGTGACACTTGCAACATTCACTTAATTACAAGTAATAACATGGTCTAGCTCGTATTACTATCTCATTAATCAATTAGACCTCACACGGTCGGGTAACCTAGATACAATTACTGTGTTTATAATACAGTTATATACTTTGTAACACTATACTCTATACCAGAAGATACTAGTTATGAATAGTGGAAATTGACCAAAAGAAACCCTGTAAAAATATTTAGAACCAAGATTTATGGGGAAAATGCACAAGGAGAAATCTACATGAAAAGAGATTTACCATTACCTGAAACTTCGTACAGAGTTTTCACAATGCGTATCAGCTGGCACTCAGAAAATGAATAAAATGCTTCCCATCATTCTCAGTTTTAATACAAATAATGGAGTGACTAGTAAACTGTGCTGCCATCTTTTAATACTGATGTATCTGACCAGCACTCTTTTGAGGCCAGGGAGAACCCACGTGAAACAAAATATTGACTGACCAGCACTCCTTTGCGGCCAGGGAGAACCCTCATGACACAAACTGTTGGCTATTAAATTCGTATGAATTGTTCTTATTTTAGGTTACTATGTCTATATTGAAACATCAGTTGGCAATGATGGAAACAAAGCCTGGTTGATAAGTGAACATCTATCAGCAACTAACACAGGCGCATTCACTGGTAGGTTACTTTTTCAAATATTTTTGAATGACAAATAATTCTCTGTACATACCCGGGCAATTCCATTACAGCCATTTTACTGACAAGAAAACAGGAAACAATTTCTTTGATGAAAACTCTAATACCATCGATTTCATATGTATATGCTCAGCATATGTTTATATACTCTTCTTTTATATCTAGAAAAATGTTTCAAGTTTTGGTATCATATGAATGGAGCTGGAGTAAATGCACTCAATGTATATATGGAGTCAAGTACTCAAACTATGACCAAGATGTGGGCAGAACAAGGAGACCAAGGTGATGTCTGGTATGAAGGAAAATTCACTGTCTCCTCTTCACAGGAATATTGGGTGAGTTTGTCAAATGACAAAAATTGTTTTATCGCATGAAAAGCATTAGATGCTAGAACTCCATGACAGACAAGTGCAAGCGTGGTGTACTTGAGGTATTTGCATCAGAACTTGCAGTGTTCGATCTGTGTGGCTGTATACTTTCACCAGTATAGCAAGAGAAAGTGTGGCAGAAAACACTGCAAATCAGTGCAAATACCCCTGAGTAGCCACATTGGAACTCGCGTGGAATCGGTTCTGTTATTATTATGTTTATCAAAAAAAAAAACCAAGAGTGCGATCACATACTTTCATGTACAACAAATGATGATGCCCTGAGCCTCATTTGCATATCTTTTGCATGCAGGCATGCAATAAAGTTTTTCCCTATACATCAGATTTTAATTGTACCAGACATTAAATTCAACTAGCACCTATAAATTTACACCTTGTGTGTCACATACATGTTTTTCTTTCCATTGACACAATGTAAGAAGCATTGATTACTTTTTGTGTGGCCATTGTTTAAATCTACTTATCAACATATCCCAAAACAAAATATAAAAAAGTGACTTTTTTTCCCTAAACAAATTAGTAAACAGAATATTACTAATTAGAAGATATTTTACTAGTCTGTGTTAGTAAAGAGGAGATAACCAGAAAAGGTTGTAACTTCATAAGCATCACCATAAACAGCAGAGTTGGCTTCATTTCTAGTCCAAAGTTCATCGCCTTGCTTCAGCTCTAAGATAACGCTGTTACTGGATGAACCATGGTTTCTGCTACTTGAATGGCCAGCATATACACATGGTAGTCGCGAATGATTCTTAACCAAACAAAGTTTTAACCTATTTGAATTGTCTCGTAATGCTGTGATTGTGAAGAAGTACACACCGTCTACAGGACAGGTAAATTTACTTGTAGCCCCATCAAATCCGTTTCCAATATTTGTGTAAATTTTGTCATAATGAAGTAACTGAAGACCTGTCAGAAGTCCTGTTGATGAAGTTCGCACAACTGAGAATGCTACTTTCTCAGGGTATCGTACCTGCCCAGTATCTCCTTTTTCTCCCTTTACTCCTGCCTCACCATGTTGACCTTTCAGTCCTGGTTCACCCTTTTCTCCTGTCAGGCCATCAGCTCCACTTGGTCCAGCAGGACCTTGTAAACCATTCTGACCTAGTAGTAGTAGTTAAGTGAAAAATTTACCAATGGGAGACATACATGTAAGGCCAAGAGAAAAAAAATTGTTTCTTGTCAGAATAGTTTGTCTAGGTTTTTTTTTTTTTTTTTTTAAATTCTCAACAAACCTGTCACTCAATGTACTATTTATGGTACTTCTAGATCTCAAAAACATATTTTGATAAATACATCTGGTCCAGTAATCTCATTACTTTGATGCATTTTGTTTTAAAACGTCATGATTACAATATGCTATTTCTAGTTTGATACAGTGAGGTAGAAAGAATTTTTCTCTCCATTAATTGATAATCATCGTAAACCACTGAGACCTCTTAAAACACCATCCATAGCATACCCGCCATTGCGTCAACAGAAATATGTGCTCTGGCTTGCAAGAATGGTAATTGATTTGGAAATGGAGAAATATGTATGCTCCGAGCTTATTATATTGTGTGTACCAACAAAATGCTATTTGCTTACCTGGAATTCCAGGAATACCTGCAGTTCCTGGTATACCAGGTATTCCATGACAGCTGCCACCTTGAAGGCTCTGAGTCTCATTTTCAGTAACAGCTACACTGGAATTCGTCAGTGGTAGACTTGATATAGTCAGAAGACCAATACAGTGTAATACACAGAGTAGAGAGGGCTTCATACTTCTGTTACTTTGTAATCAAAATCACACAGAGAGAGAGAAAAGAAAATACCCCATGTTAGCAGTGATACACTGCATGAACTCTATAATGAAGAACCAACTGCATGTATAATCCTGCAATTATTCCTTGACTTCATTTGTACCATTTTTATCTGACCACAACATGTATCACGATACAGATCAGAAAAATTGACAAATAACAATTGTTTATATACCAAACTTATATATGTGTAGTATATAAGATTTGGAGAGATTCCCTTCATATTTAGCCATTAAGATTCTCACTACCAAATGTAATTTTCCATTTTGTCTCCATATTTTCACTACATAAAAGTCAAGCTATAATGATAACTATAATAATATTATTAAGTAACATGAATTACTAATTGATACTCATTTAAGACTGATTGACTGTGGGTGCTAGCTCCTGTAAAGTATCAATATCAGACCTTCTATATTTCTGTTTTATAAGATTAAAAAAAAACATCAACAGTGCATCTGATGTGTCTACACATCATGAAATTTAATTGAATTGAGTTGTGAAGTCCTGTCATTATAATTACTCTCCATGCTAAGTATGCAATGACAGTCTTATTTTTGTTCTGACCACTGCAGTTATCAGCATGCATAGAGCAGCTTTGCTCTCCAAAGCTGTACTGTTCAAAGTGATGGTGAAGACAGGATACAACAGGACCATGACTTTTTGTGCCATTTTCACCTATGATTTCCTGTTCATTTATTAAATAATTAACTTGTCATGGCACACCTTCACTACATATGCCAAACAACTGAATGTTTAATGGTGTTTTTAAAAACATTGGCCTAACCTGCAAACTCTATGAGGGAGAAAGACATATTTGGGCAAGATCAAAAGTGTGATGAAATCAAATCAAATCATTACTCCATGGTTCAGTTGGCAAATCATACTCAATTGGTAAATCATAATTTATCAGTTCATCTTTAGCTACATTGATGCATTCTCTATAGTATGCTCTGCCTGATGATTCATTGATGTGTGTTGTCAGAACATTTTCCTCTTCAGTGTGTACATTGAACACTTTTTTTCTCAAAAGTCCGTACATCTATGACAAACATAAGATTTTGGAAATTGCACATGAGGACAAATCTGATGCCATACAAGTTGAAATCTGCCATATCCAAATGGTCTCAGCTATGCTTCATCACAAGCAGTACAGTGCAGGGCATGTATAGTTTTATAATTTTCTGTAGCTGGTACATGTACTGGTGGTTTGTTATCTGTACCTCTTGGTGTTGCTAGCTGTGGAAGTCCATGGTTTTCAGCATACCGAAGTATAAATTCAATACAGTGTTTAACTTGTTCGTATGTTAAAGTGGCCATATGGATGAGGTTTGGGTATTTATTTTTGATTTTTAGCACTACTGAACCTCATTAGCACAACTGAACTGAGGTTCAGTAGTGCTATAGGGATCGCCCGGCGTCTGTCTGTCTGTCTGTCTGTGTGTGTGTGTGTAAACAACTTAAACTCAAAAACTGCTGAACCGATTGCCATGATATTTGGTGGGTCCATTACCTTGGGTGTCTAGTTGGGAAATTGTTCAAATCAAAATGATCGCATCACAGATGTGTGATTTGGGTCAAAAAATTTGATTTTTGGTCAAAAAACTTAAACTCAGAAACTACTGGGCAGATTGGTGCGAAATTTGGTGGGAACATTCTTAAGGGGATGTAAAGTAAGATTTGTCCATGACGGGATGATTCCATCAGTGATATGCAAATTAGGGCTAAAAATGTGTCTTTTTGGTTAAAAATCTATAATTCCAAAACTACTGTCAGTGAGCAGATTGGGCTGAAATTTAATGGGAATGTATCTAGGGATGTATGGACAAAGAAATATTAAGCATACCATGATTCCATGAGTGATATGCAAATTAGGTGTAAAAATGTTCATTTTGCGTCAAAAACTTGTATCTCAAAAAGTACTTGGTCACCGAGTCTGAAACTTGGTGAGATGTTTCTGCATGTTATTCTTCAAAACATTTTGACAAAATTGGCCCTAGCAACCATGACCACGCCCTTAGCAACAACCAAATGGCAGTATATTTTGGTCAAATAACAACATCATATGGTAGGCAAATGAATAAACATTCAAAAAATGTATGCAAATACCGTAGCAACCATGACCACGCCCATAGCAACAGCCAAACGGTCGTGTATTTCACAAAGATAACAACAGGGATTAATAGACAATTGAATAAACGTTCAAAAAATGGATGTAAATTTGCCTAGCAACAAGACCACGCCCATAGCAACAGCCAAATAATCATGTATATTGCAAAGATAACAACAGGAATAGAAAGACAAATGAATAAACATTCAAAAAATGTATGCAAATATGCCTAGCAACAAGACCACGCCCATAGCAACAGCCAAATGATCACATATATTGCAAAAATAACAAAGGGGATTAATAGACAATTGAATAAACATTCAAAAAAATGTATGTAAATATGCCTAGCAACAAGACCATGCCCATAGCAACAGCCAAATAATCACATATATTGCAAAGATAACAACAGGAATAGAAGACAAATGAATAAACATTCAAAAAATGTATGCAAGTGTGCCTAGCAACAAGACCACGCCCATAGCAACAGCTAAATGATCACATATATTGTGAAGATAACAATGGAGATTAATAGAAAATTGAATAAATATTCAAAAAATGTATGTAAATATGCCTAGCAACAAGACCACATCCATAGCAACAGCCAAATGATAGCATATATCGTAAAGATAGCAACATGGTTGGATAGGCAACTGGATAGTCATTCACCAAATGAACACTTATTGTTCGCATGTTAGCATTTTTAAAAACTGTACAGTTGTGCTACAACGCCATTGGCGGTATTTTTAATTTATAAAACAATTTTATCATGGCTTCCTACTTGAAAAAAGCAATGTGACACAACATATACCAAGCTCTTGTTTGTAGTTCAATGAACTGCAAAAGCATGATAAATGTGTAAAAATGTTTGTTATTGTACGTACAATAACATTCTCACATATTTGTTGGCTTTTTTCAACGTATTAAGTGACAAACATAGACTGAGACAATGTTGTTTCACTTTTATTTTTCAAGTAGGACGCTATCATAAATTTGTTTTATCAATTAAAAATCCAAAACTAAATACCCAATCCTCATCCATATGGCCACTTTAAGGTATGCTTTGGATGTTTATCTGTGTTTCCATGAATGCGTGGGACTGGACCATTTTGTCTCATATCATATGTATTTAAATACTTCAAAGTAACGTTGTGTTAAATTAAAAATGCTTCTTTACAAACTTCTCCATCATCGTAATATGCATACTTGTGGCGTATTCGTTTCCTGACTGCATCTGGGTTGTCATCATTGCATGAATCTGGATCAAACCCAAGGACAAGTAAAGTGTTTGCGACAGTCAGCACTGCAACAACCATTTCTGATCACTTTGTCTTCAACTTCGATCTTTACGATAGCTAGTACTACTACTATTGATTGAGGACTCACTTTCGCCACTACTAATTCATCGTTCGCTTGACAATTGTGCCGCATGTGACGAAAATTCGTCAATATCGGCACTAAGCTTGTCGTGGATATCATCTGAATCAGGACAACCATCAACTTCGTCATCACCAACAACATGTGTACCTGACATACTGTTTCCGTTGATATTGACATCACCGGAGGATTCAGTTGATCATGGCCTGGCGACGCTGTCACTGGTACATGGTAGTTGGTACTTCATACTCGTGTTGGCTGCTTGAAAATTCCTGACCGAGATCTTCATCTGGGAAGTAGATTTCTCGCTCGGGTCGCTCAGAACTCATGTCTGCAATGGATCGATGTGTGTATATTATTTTCAGTTGCAAATGTCCGCTACATATAGTTGATACGAAGTAAACAAGGTTGACCTTGAATGACCTCAGAAAATCTACTTCCCGGGTCAAGTGACCTCGATCGCGACGATTCGACATCGCGATCTGCGACACGGCAACATAACGTATTATGAGAGCAACTCCGACTAGAAATGTCCGGATATCATCATTTCAACTAGGATTGCATCATATTTATTATTATTATCAATATCTAGTAATACAACTTTCAAAGACCGACATTCTGCAATGAAGTACATTGAAGTGAGTGACACAGGCCCTTCCTATGTAAAAGTAAATGTCGATCATCACCGCATGTTGAACCCCGTCGATACAACTTTTGTTCATGTATTTTATTGTTAGAAACTTCGAAGAAAATCCGCACAAAAAATTATTTTGGCTATTAAACTACTGTATTTACATTATATACTGCGGAAGTGGTAGTTCTATAAGCTAGAGAAGTGCACGGTTAGGAATGAATGACTGAAAGAAAAAATCGTTGCCGACGTGTCACTGCGACTCTGCAGATTTACAGTGGACGCGTACCACGTATAAATCGAACGATTACTCGATTTCTATTGGCGGGACTTAAGGTCCCTTTTGTCATCTGACGGCTCATATAATTGTGAATTGAAAATACTGACTATGAAAAATGTCACTGTTCAAATTAAAGTTTCATCATAGCAAGCAAAATAACTCCAGTCAAGTTCCACAAAAAAATAATATAATTCTATATATGCATGGTTGCAGTCTAAAAAATGATTTATATATTATTAGTGACTTCTAAGTTTCTTAATTAATTGTTAGTAAATAACACTCACTCAAAGTTTTGTATACAGAATTATTAAAGGTTAATTCAAAAAATTACACAGTGAAGTAATCTTAATAACTTTTAAGGTAGCTAACAGATGAATTATAACATTTACCTGCTATTGTCTGTAACAATTCCTGTATGTGTTAGAAGGTATGTCTACTTGGTATAATGCCAGTGTTTCTATGCAGCTGTATATAGTCTGGTCACTGCATGGTCAGTCGGCTTTATATAGCAGTCCCTTTTATTGTACTTGTCAGTAATTATCATACTATCGAAATGAATGCAATGTGTGACAAGACATACTTAAAGCAAGGAACTCATTCAACATATAGTATGTGTATCCTGCAATGTATCCTGTTTATATTCTCAAGGAACTCATTCAACATACATTTGTACTTAGTATGTGTATCCTGCAATGTATCCTGTTTATATTCTCAGACAGACTTAAAGCAAGGAACTCATTCAACATATATTTGTACTTAGTATGTGTATCCTGCAATGTATCCTGTTTATATTCTCAGACAGACTTAAAGCAAGGAACTCATTCAACATATATTTGTACTTAGTATGTGTATCCTGCAATGTATCCTGTTACTTCTTTGTTTGTACAGATATGAATTTGGGCTTATATCAGCAAATTATGACGTTGGTTTGTCCAGGAAGTACCACTTGGGTGGTTTTTTGTAAACTTTGAAGCTAATCATGTGATTCATGACGACACAGTGTACGTGTACATATTGGTGTACATTGTCTCTTTGTGCCAAAATATAATGACGTAAGCAAGACGAGTATTGTATGTGGGTACACAGAGATAATAATAGTGTATGACATGCTCTGACAGTTCAATGTGTGCTAGTTTTGGGTATTGACTATTGTATAGATATACGTATTAGATAAAAAAAACCTTGGGTCTGAAATATTGATAGGGATTATTTTAGGGATGTCAACATGAAGAACAAGATGAAACCACATTATTGATATGCAAATTATGCTCTAAAAAGTATGATTTTCAGTCAAAAGTAAAAAGTAAATGATGGAGTTATTGGATGATTGTTGGTCAGAAGGTTCCTCAGAATGAGAGTTTCATGATACAAAAGCAAAATAAAAGAGAGTTTTAGAGAATTCAGATGAAATAAGTCACATTTTTTGACAAATCTTGTGACATTAGTATATTCTATATTTTTTTCAGATTATATTTGAAGGAATACGTGGTAGTGACAATACTGGAGATATTGCTATAGATGACACTGAACTTGATGATGGTCCTTGTCCTGTTGTTATACCACCAACAACATTGCCACCACCTACTCCTACATATCGTAAGTTTATCAAACATTTTTGTGTTCTCTAGTAACCAATGTGGGAATGTTTTTCCAAGTCTTAAATGTTAGCCTGCAGAGTAGAGTGTAAGATATTTAGTTAGTCATTACTCTGAATATATATTACAATTAACCATCCAATATAGGAGAGTGGCTATTTTATATCAAAGACCACAAAATTAGATGGGATAGCTGCAATATTACCAGACTGGTACTTGAACCTTCAGTTTAAAACTAAAACTATTTTCACAATATGTTGATACAGCTGTGATAATTTATTGAATTGACTGTTGGCTCATTAGGGAGTTCAAGTTCGATAAACTTGCATTGTAATGTTTTGGGACTTCCAATGTTTACACTATCTTAATCACAGGGTGATTAGAATGGCACAGCAGAGGGAACCACTATCACCCACTTGTGTAATCTACCACATTGAAGAACAATAGATTCAGTTTGTGTCTATCTTAGAAACCGAAGGCTTGATTACCGATGACATAATTTGTTTTGATTATTTAGGGAATAATTTCCAAATATTGCCTGATTTGTAATTAATGTATTCATCTTCAGCTATCAGAAAGCAACCATGGCTTTAGGAGGACATTTACTACCAATGTAGACATTTACTACCAAAATTACGAAAAAATCTCATTTGAATAGGTGGCATGATGTTTAGTACATTTCACACAAGGTTTTTTGTTACCAATTACACAAACACAACACAGATGTACACAGATAGCATGCATGCATATAAAATGATACATTTTATCACACTATGAACACAGAAACATCAACTATTAGATGAAACAAGGGCATTTCTAATGAAGAACTTTTCATTTGTTGTAATTTTGAAATGGATATTGGTTGTACGAATTCATTTGCTTGAAAGCATATAAAGTAAAATTTTTAAATGTATTGTCAACTTTTACACAGCTCCAGACTATCACAACTGTGACTTTGAACAGTCTATGTGTACATGGACTCAAGAACTTACTGATGACTTTGATTGGACAAGGAAAACTGGAGCTACATATACAACTGGTACAGGACCATCATATGACCACACAACTAGCTCTGAAGATGGTAAGTTGTAGAGAATTTATTTTCACTTCGTTATTTATCTGCACTGCTCAGAAACAAGTCAATATTAGAAATGTGTCTAGGGAATGGATAATGATCTTCATATTTCTCAAAAATAAGTTTTTAATCAATTTATTTTGTGATAATATGCATAACGAAAGAATTTAAAGCTTTCAATCATAACAGTGCTGATGTAAGAGAAAAAGTTGAAAATATAAGTAAGCCATTAAAATTGAATATAAAAAATCTGCGTACTGTACGGTAGATGAAAAAGCCATACTGATTGTCAATGAGTCAAAATAAGGCTCATATATAAAATATCACTCGACGGAAAACGTCATTATAGATTTTACATGCTGTTGGAGTAAAAATAAGGTTCCTAAAAATGATACTGTACAAAAAGTTATTATTTCATAGATTTTACATACCATGAAAAATGAAAGTGAAATGAACTCTGAACTCTTAACTGTGTGTATTTGCACTAGGTTATTATGTCTATATTGAAGCGTCTAGTCCACGGGTACCTGGAGACAAGGCACGTCTTATCTGTGGAACATTCAACTATCATAGTCCTGATGGTATCTGTATGAAGTTCTGGTACCATATGTATGGTCCAAATGTAGATAACTTGAATATCTATATGAGAATAGATGGACAGAGTGATACTTTACTATGGTCTAAGTATGGAGACCATGGCCCTCATTGGAACTATGCACAGATTCATATACAAGAAACAAGAGATTTCAGGGTATGTAGTATAAAAAGAATGATTTAGATTTTATCTCACTTAATGATAAGGTTATACTAGTCTCAGTTGAACTTGTCATTGGTCATTCATTCTTTCTCACTATGATTCATATATGAAGAAGTAATTACTCTGCATTAGTATGCACAAAGCAAACCTCTTCAGTTCATATTTGATTGCAGTGATGGTACCGGTATGTCTTGATGAGTTTTTACAATGATGTAATTATTAAACCCATAGAAGTGACATATAGTATGCATTAGAGAGTAAATTGCTGCATAAAATGGTGTCACAGTGTGTTGTCTCAAATGAAATGTCAGCTATTGAATACAGTTCTGAATTAGAGAATTCTTTGTGTAACTTTATTTCACCTTCTTAATCCTTGTACTAGATCCTAGTGGAAGGTACAATAGGTGATGGTTGGCTTGGTGATTTGGCACTGGATGATATCTTCTTTAATACAGGACTTTGTCCATCATCAGGTAAAGTGTCTGTGTTTTAGATTTTGACATACTTAATTGACCTTTGACATCATGATATGTGAAACTATACTTCATAAAAAATAGGTTTTGTGTTTCCAATAAGCATTATCTGTTTGACAGAAAAACATTTGTGCACATGTGGTCATAAATTATATTTGTGGAATACAAACTATTGAGCTCACTTTCTTTAACATTCGAATTCATTGGATAGTGCCAAACTTGCAAGATTCCAAAACTTCAGAAGCTAGCTGGTCAGTATGACTGACTCTGTTTTTGCCCTACAGATACATGTGACTTTGAAAATGGTTTATGTGGCTATAGTCAGGATATAAATGATGACTTTGATTGGACTCTACATCAAGGTGAAACTGGTAGTGGTGGTACAGGACCATCTTATGATGTCACATATGGTACAACCTATGGTAAGTAATAATAACTTAAATTTAAAATTTGTTTTATTACCTTTGAACTTCAGAGTATATGAAAGAATATGAATTTCAAGCCTATTGAAAATTAGCCCTAAAAGTTCGATTTTCTGCAAATTATCCTTACTTTTAACAGCAAATATATAATGTCAAAGATAAGATAGAATTCCAATAAACATGATTATAACTTAGGTTTATGATTTTTTCCATTGAAAAAATAGCAAATCAAAGACTGGATGATGCTTAGTGAGTTCTTGGCTGGCTAGAAATATAATATGAATCAGCCATGTTGTGTAATGGAAAATTTGTATGTTAATCCATAGGGCATGTGTGATGGTCACCATTTAAAAAAATTGTGTTTGTAGGTCATTACATGTATGCTGAGATGTCATCACCACGTTTGCCTGGAGACAAAGCTCATCTAGATAGTCCTGTGTATGACATCACCTATGATGCTAGGTGTCTGCGATTCTGGTATCATATGTATGGTGCTGATGTTGGTGAATTAAATGTCTATACTAAGCAGTCTGGTGCATTAACCACTAAGTTATGGGGTCTTACTGATACAAGTATGTCTGAATGGCATGTAAATGAGATTACAGTGAATGCAGCGAGACCGTATCAGGTGAGATGTATATACGGTTTGATACACATTGTGTAGTGAATGCAACAAGACCATATGAGGTGAGGTAAATGTCTAGTTTTTAATACACATTCAGTTACAGTTGACTGTTGAGTCACATTCAGATATTAAACTCCCTCTACATTCCCACATTGTCAGTACAGGTGTCATTTAGAAAAACAGTGAGTGGAAGTCTGCAGAACCGATATCTACATTTTGCAATTATAATTTTTTTTGCAGTAATATTGTTTTATTACATTTAACAAGCAAGACTGAACAATGGTAAAACCAATTTTCATACTTGTATCTGAGCGGAATATTGTTGACATATGAGTTTTCATCAAATATAACGATTCCTGTTTACAATTGAGAATAACAACATGATTTTAACAGTCATTGACCAGTAGTGAGATATTTAGAGACTAAGCTTATGTGTGTTTGTGACAATACCAGTAATAGTAATACTATAAATCTACTTGGGAGAATAAGGAGTCATCCTCCCAGACTCAGTTCTTGTGTTTTGTGACAATTGAATATATTTATAATGAAGTTTTTATACCCTTCAAATATATTTCACTCACTGAATGAAAAAATAATAAAGTAAACAAATATGAAAACTAATATATTTTGTTTCTATTTTCATTATTAGATCACTTTTGAAGCAGTGACTGGAGACGGTTTCCAAGGTGACATTGCGCTTGATGAGATAGAGCTGAAGAATGAGGCATGCTATCCATTTGGAGACTGTGACTTTGAACATGGCGACACCTGTACTTGGAAGAATGGGGAGCCAGCCAGGGATGATATTGATTGGGTGATGGGATCTGGGGAAACCGCAACAGGTGGTACAGGACCTATAGCAGATCACACTCTAGGAACACCATTTGGTATGGCAATATGTAGAATACATTTTAGTTATAATGACTTTTAGATGAACAAAATGGTACATTAATTAATACCAAATTGAATATATTTGAGCAAAATACTTTCATTCGATCCATGTATTATGAGTTATTTGTGTTTGCAATGTGAAAACATGTCATAAACATGTTAATTTATTTTAAATATTTCAGTGATAACTCAGAGTAATTGTCATATATTGCTAACACTGTGGATTTAACAAGTTATTATACCATGCACAAGCCAAGTTGAACAAAAAATGAGTAAATGAATAATATACTCTGGTCATTCTACATCATGACAACTCGCGTCTACGTCATGACAATGCATGTCTACATCATGACAACTCGCGTCTACATCATGACAATGTGTCTATGCCACTGGTTCTACTGTGTTCAAAATATGAATCAAAACAGTCAAAATTGCCATTACTTGGTCACTTTCCCTGACGTTTCTTTGCTGTTACTGGCGCTGGTATAATTATGTTATTCTTCAATATTTTTCTTGATTCAGCCGGAAAAACTCTTGACCTAACGGTTGTTCCATACTCATCTAGTGACTCGTAGTGACAAAGGCCCCTCTAAGGTCACTCATATTTTCCTTGGCTGAACATGAAATATATTGGGGAATAACATCTAATTATAAGTGCTACTGAATGGACTAAGATCTTCCCAGAGTCAGAATAATGGCATTTCAAAGTGTTTTGATTCAAAAAATGAAGATCTGTAGGAATGTATTAATAGTAATAAAAAGGAACAAGCTTTTACTCTTAATTATTTTACTTGACCTGCCAAGACTGAAGTTTGAATTTTGAAAGAAATGAGTTCCATATACAACAGATCAGAAAATAGAATACATGATGATGGTCGTTTTGTATGCTACATCTCTGATGAATGAATGTTAACTTTCAATTGTTGTACTATTTCATAACTTGTTATTGTTTCTGACCACCAGGTACATATCTGTTTGTTGATTCCTCATTACCCCAAGTACAAGGTGATACAGCTTGGCTGGTGTCAGGTCTGTTTGACAGTATGAGTGACCGTTGTCTTAGATTCTGGTATGCTATGGATGGCGTCGATGTAGGGACACTGACTGTCTATCAATGGCCAGTCACACAGCCAAGTCCAGGTACCGTAGTTTTCACGCTGAGTGGAGAGCAAGGAGAGGACTGGTTTGAGGCTTATGTACAGTTGCCAGCACCAGGTGAAGTGTATGAGGTTATTATTGAAGCTGTTATTGGACCTGATGTGATGGGTGATATTGCAATTGATGATATCACTTTTGCTGATGGTGTCTGCCCGAGTAAGTGGCTTATATTACATATATACACAGCTACCCATTTTTGGCTTTCACTATTCACTATTTACAGCTACAGAGGTCCATACAATATTTTGTATCATATATGACACAGCCGTAGATTGTAAAACTGCCACATGGAGACTATCTTTACTGTCCTATGCAAATTTGTGTTCTTGCTGAATAAGGAAAAACCTAGCCTCAGCCAGGATGGAAATTAGTTGCAGCTTAAATCCATGTACATCTCTAAGGACAAGAATGTTTGCAATCTTTTGATCGATTTTAAGTCGTCACATTTTTCAACTCACACCATGTCATGTAATAGCTCAGAGACTTATTTGTGTTAAATTTGTTGGTAAATGTTTCCAATTATTGCCTTTCCAGCTCCACCTCCGCCATGTGAATTTGAATGTAATGATGGCACAGGGACTTGTCTACCAATGACACAAGTGTGTGATTTTAATTCTGACTGTTTAGATGGTGCAGATGAGGCGGTCTGTGGTAAGTCTACTGTTTGCACTGTTTAGATGGAGCATATGAGGCTGGTTGTGATAAGTCTACTGTTTGCATTTTATGCTGGTGCAGGTGAGGCTGTCTTTGCAATTGGTAAGTGTACTGTTTGCAATGTGTAGATGGTGCAGATGAGGCTGTCCGGTAAGTCTACTGTTTGCACTTTATACTCTTGCAGATGAGGCTGTCTGTGGTAAGTCTACTGTTTGCACTGTTTAGATGGTGCAAATGAGGCGGTTTGTGGTAAGTCTACTGTTTATCCTTTAGACTTGGTGCCAATAAGGCTGTCTGTAGTAAGTCTACTGTTTGCACCTTTTAGATGGTGCAAATGAGGCGGTGGTGGTAAGTGTGGTAAGTCTACTGTTTGCCCTTTAGACTTGGTGCAGATAAGGGTGTCTGTAGTAAATCTACTGTTTGCACTTAGATGTATCAGATGCATGTTTAAATGTTCACTTGTTGACAATATATTGTTGGTATATTCCTGTACAGGTTACCATTGTACATTTGAACAAGACCAGTGTGGTTGGAATGATACAAGTAATGGACAATACAAGTGGAAAAGATGGCGTGGAGCCACACCAGCATCTAATACAGGACCATCTTATGATCACACCACATACACTGCTGCAGGTAGGTACAATCAACCTCCATAACAATGTCAGAAATAACATTGCCCTCAACTGGTGAAAACTGTGTATGTGTCATTCTCAAAGTAAGTTTCCTTGAGGAAATTGCAGTGGTTTGTGCTAGTTTGATTTACAGTCTTGTGCATTATCTCAAGAGTAAATAATTTAAGAAATCTGAATGAAGAAAATTATTGAAGAATAATACACCAGAGACAGAGCAATTTTTCATGATGATTTTCAACATTTTGACTCATTTTGTGGATTGCAAACACAGTAAGATAAACAAATGTGGTGACACGGAGTCACCAGAAAGCAATCCAATATTTATTGTTGATTTATAATTTAAAATGATGTTGACATTGTGTTCTGACAGGTTGGTACATGTATGTTGACACCAATGATGGTGGTGGTGTAGACTGGGGTAAGTTCTCTAGTCCATTGTTACAACACTCTTACTCCACATGTGAGATGAGGTTCTGGTATCACATGAAAGGTGAAGACATTGGAACATTGAGAGTTATCATCCAGGAAGGAAATGACTACTCCTTTGAAGTCTGGAGAGTTGATGGTGACCATGGTGATAACTGGAATATTGGACTGGCAATCATTGGTCACATACATGACTCTTTTACTGTAAGTATGATATAAAAAAATATGACAAGTAAAATGTCGATGTTGTGTAAACGTGTGTGACTTCATCAAAACTTCGGTTGCTCTGGTATGTCTTAGTACCTGACTGTGTGTGTGTCACTATTGTGTAACTCAGTGGGGATGACTGATCAGCATTCGTATCCAATTACTTCTAATGTTGTTTCGCTCGTAAAAAACATATGTGTGCCCAGTAAAGTGTGCAAGGTACGGTATTTCTCCAAGGGTAGTAAGTATTGACAGGAAATTCCAAACAGATTAGAATGATTGAGATGTGTAAAACAGACTCAGTATTTAAGATTTTATCTTGTAGTATTTTATGTGTTAACCATTATTGATTATCAAATGTTGATTGAGTTTCAAAACATTAAAGTTGACAACACAAAACACTTAGATCATATTTATTGTAGGTGATTATTGAAGCTGAACGTCGTTACAACACACTTGGTGATATTGCCATTGATGACATTGAATTCCAGGGTTGTGCCCTGCCAGGTATGGATCCTTGTATTGGTTATGTTACAAACAGTTATCAATATTATCTGTAGATAGTGTATTGGCAAGTTTAAATCTTGAGTAAGAGCTTGGTTTTGAATCTGTTACCATATTAAAACTGCACTAGTTGTAATTAGAGTGTCATTTTTGATCAGATAACCACAATTAATTATTCCCTGTAGTGAGCATTTTAAAATACCAATAATTAAACATTGTACATTTTAACCAGTGGTTGATATCATCCATTAGCAGTACAGAAACAGGTTGATATAATTATGATCACCATTGAGGGCGCTGCTTTTTGAGTGTAGATTGGATTTATTGTGTATACATGAAGCTACAAAAACTATGTTTACCCACGGGAGATGCAATACTGTTGTATGAGATTACAAGTAAGTTATTGTACCTAACAACACATTTTGACAAAAGCATTCCATAATTTGCAGCTACTATGGTGCAGCTGTAAAGCTGGTATTATATATTTCATATTATACTAATTTTATCAACTTCCAACTAAGCTGTCATTTTCTGTAGACATTCATTATTATCACATTAACCCCTGATATTGATAACATTTCAGTTGTACAGCCAAGTTGTAATTCTGATGAATTCCGATGTACTAGAGGTTCTTGTGTTGCCAAGACTAGAGTCTGTGATTATAATGATGATTGCGGTGACTATTCTGATGAAGACCCATCCCTCTGCAGTAAGTAACTCTGTGTCACAATTCATCAGATTGGTGTAAAACGCTAGTAAAGTTCTAATTAAAGTACTTTTTAATTTCATGCAAAGTATAACATGTTAACTGTTATGGATTGGTTAGATTTGTCCTATTCACTTACACATGTGCTTCAGGGTCCCACACCTTACCAGTAACCAGGAACATTTAAACAGCTTATCCCATAATTGCAGTGAGTATTAATGGCTGCACAGGGGGATGCCCTTCACCCTTGCTACCTAGGACACATTCCTTTGAATTTAGACATTACTGTACTGTGTTGTATAAAACCCATTTTCACCAAAGACCTCTTCAGCCATTTTGTATGAGCACACCCCTGTGGGATCCTAAGTGTTAACCATCATGTTGAATTTGGTTTTGGGAAATAGACTTGTACATTAAATTATTGACTTTTTACACAGGTACATACTCGCGCTGTGACTTCGAATTCGGATATTGTGACTGGCGACAATTGACTTCTGATGAAAATGATTGGATGAGAGCTTCTGGTCCTGTAACTTATGGTCCAAGTCGTGATCACACTCTAAGAAATGATCAAGGTAGGAAAATCTTGTATACAGAATGAGATTTTATTGTGTTGCCGTTCTAATATACAGTGAATTTCCTTCAAAATATTGCATTTTTTGTAGATATTTTCACACAATGAATTAGTTTTATATAAAGTTTCATGTCACAAAACATCAAATTTGAGTCGATACTAAAAGAGGGTGAATAATGTAATTTCAACATATAATTGCTGGGCATGATATATTATAACATGCATTTAATAGTATCAGACTTGTTTCTTTTACAGGCCATTTCTTGTACATGATAACAAACAGTGGATCAATTGGTGATAGATCTAAACTTGTCAGTGGTAATTTCTACAAACCAAGTTCATCTGATAACTGTGTGGTAAGTTTAGAATATTCACCTATGAAATCATTTGTTAGCATCACAGCACAAACACATGTATGTTAAAACCAACAGGCTGATAGGAGGATTATTGCAATATATGTAAAGACAAAGTACAAGAAATAGTTTCTTCTCACCAAAAGTTATAACTATTAAAATATAGCCATAAGTACTTTCTCATGTAGCATTTTAAATGAACAAAGGGTGATCCTATTTTTTTTTTCATGTTTGTTGTTACTTTTTCATGGCAACTGTGGGTTGGTCCGTCAATTTAAAAAAAAGTAGAAAAATAAGAAATAATCTTCTTCATGTTTCTCTACCTCTCCTTTTCGTCCTCTCTATCTTTTTATTGGATTCCTGGTAACAAGCCCTTTCTCAGCTTCTCTACACAATTAGCATGTTCTCAGCCCCCCCACTTGAATAACAACAAAGAAATGCTCTGTATCGTTGTCATCGCCGTGACTGTAGATGCTCTCGACAGTCCAGACACTTCTTCATTCTTGGCAGAGAGGGCACTGTTCTCCAAAATATTAAGGGCAGACGAAAATAACAATATTTTTTTATTTGATGTCAGAGCTGAAACTTTGGGTTGGTGAGGTAATAAGAAACAGTAAAAAAAAAATAGAGTCACCCCTATGCAGTAAACAAAAGATGGTTATTAATTAATAACTCTGATTTATCTTTTTCTGTCATTACAGTTACGTTTCTGGTATTACTTATATGGCCTAGATATCCAAGCATTGAAAATTTACACACGTACTGCAATTGATGGTCCTCTTACCATGGTATGGTCACATTATGGATTTGTGGGACAGTTCTATCAAAGAGCTGAAGTTCCTCTGACACCATCAGACAACTTTCAGGTGAGTCATAAAACACAGAAGGTGGTGATAGAATGCTATTGTAATTATTACACTCATGTGATAATAGAATTCTATAATAATTATTACAGGTGATAATAGAATTCTATGAAATTATCACACTCAGGTGATAATAGAATTTTATGATAATTATTACACACAGGTGATAATAGAATTCTATGATAATTATTATGCAACATTTTATGATAATTGCTACAGGTGATAATAGAAGCAGTACGAGGAAAAGGACAGTATGGTGAAGTAGCCATTGATGATATATCATTTACACCAGATTGTATGGAGTACACTTCAGGTTGGTGTCATTTGATTTGTTCTGTTATATGGATCAAACTGAAATATCATTCTGACCAAGTACTGTGAACTCTTTCTAATGTCATAATAGCTTGGCAGACAGTAGGGAAGACAGTATTTTCACCATCACCCTTATCCATATTTTTTGCATCAGTAGAAGCATGGTGAAACCAGCACCATCATCATCATCATCATCAACATCATCTTCATCACCATCATCATTGTCATTTTCATTGTCATCATCGTCGTCATCACAATCTTCATTGCTGTCATTTTCATCACCACTTTCACCATTGTCATTACCCATGCTTACCCTCTAGTCATGATCATAATATGTATTACATAAAATGATATAATTTATACAGCTGAAGCATCATTTTGTCACTGTTTACATTATCATAGCTCTTTGTAAATAATTTGTAAATTTGCCTCCTGTTATTGACAGACCTACCAGTTGGCAGTACCCATGCCCCAACACCACCTTACAACCCATGTGGTGCAGGATACTGGACATGTCAGGATGGTGAATGTATAGATGAAAGCTACTATTGTGATTGGAATGTCCATTGTAATGATGGTTCTGATGAAGCATATTGTGGTAAGTGGACAGTAGTGCTATGAGCCCAAGCCAAGGCATTCCTTGCTGTCTTAGATTGTTAGGTAAATGCACATGGAATACATTTGTACATATATTTTGTATTATAAGGAGTGTGCATGCAGTTTCAGGATTCCTCCTGTAGCCCTAGTGTTGTATGATGGGAAGGGTTTCCAGTGGCATCAAGCCTAACGTACATTTGTCTGTGTGGCCATATATTTGTAAAATAAACTTTTAGAAGTCAACTCATTCCTCATAAAGAAATTTTCTTTGTTTTCCCTGCTTTTTAGAAAGACAAATGTACTAATTGTTCTCTTGCAATTTTTGTTGCACTTGTAATGGCACTACTTCGTGCTGAATGTGTAGTTTCATAGCTGTTGTCATGGCGTGGATAACTATCAATAATCAATATATGTAAACTGAACATTTTGTAATATGACTATTTTGATTGACAGGTGGGTGTGACTTTGAGACTGACCAGTGTGGTTACTATGACATCAGTGTAACAGAATACATGTGGGAAAGATTTCAGGAGACAGATCATACAACTGGACAGCCTACTGGTAAAACTTCCATTTTGTGTCTTTGTAATATAGACAGTGCTGCGATCATATTTATCTTTTCAGATTCTATTAGTTTGTATACATCTATGTATCAATCAAATTGTTTGTCTTTCTGTGTTACTTGTGTATGGAGATTTTAATTTGTTACTTAAGAATACCATGCAAATAAAGTTTAAAATATGCAATTACAGTTGATTACTTAGTAACCATTGGAAAATGGCATTTGATAGACAGTCGTGGATTTCTCAGCTAACTTAATTTTTCCTATTCATAGGCTGGACTATGAAAGTAGAAAGTAGCACTGGTATGTATGGTGAAGCTGCTAGTTTTATGAGTCCATTATTGCCACAAAGTGCAGCAACATGTGAAATGACATTCTGGTACAAACATCCTGATGTAAGTCTCAAAGCTCTGGTTCATTTTGACAGAAAGCGCCTGTCTTTCCTCTGCTGTGACTGTATTAGTGATGTCTGAAGTTACATATCAGATGTAAAGGAAGGAAAGATAATTTTGTAATGACAGAATAGATTTCAAATAATTTGATGAAAGCATTGTTCTTCTTATTTTATATATATCTTGAAATTAATATCTGAGACATTTCACTTCAGCATATATCATGTCTTTATCATCTTCAAGACACGTTCTGTCGTTATTTTCAGATTACATCAGGTCTTGTTGTAAATGTGTTCAATATATCGGAACCTACTGCTGCTACAGTTTTATGGTTTTCTGATGGTACCAAGAAAACAGCATGGACACCAGTTACCACTGGTATTGGACGAAGAACAGAATATTTCTTGGTAAATAGCTCATAGCTTGACAAAAATTGAAAGGATTACTCATTGTGTAAATTGTGCTCATTTACAAAACCCATGTATTTCTATGATTATCAATTCACAACACTATCAATTCGCAACCCTAGAGAAGTTAAGAATTTGATTCTTATCATATCTAAATTCTTGAAGACAATTTTAATGGATCCTTATGAGCAGTATCATGTCAGTCAACATTGTTCATTTACAGTAGTTATAGATAAACTATACTGTATGTCCTGTCCTAGATTCAATTCCTGTATGGATCTGTAGTTACTGATAGTACTGATGATGTAGCCATTGATGATATCACTTTTACCAACTGTGCCTTGTCACCAATCTTACCAACCTGTATGGAAGATGAAATCAGATGTGACAAGGGTTCGTGTGTCAAAGAAACTATGTTGTGTGACTTCACAGATGACTGTGGTGATAACTCTGATGAAAATGACTCTTTGTGTAGTAAGTAAACAGAAATATGTCAAATTTTATGTAGACGAACTGTTGACTATCACCTGGATGTAATTGTACTGTAATTATAAGAAGTCAAGCCAGATAAGGAAAACTGAATGATCTCAACAAACTTTATGTCAAACGTTTCCAAACTCCCTGGCTTGTTTTTGCCCATGATTCATAGTGCATCTGCATCAAGTCAGAAAAATGTGCTGGATAATGTCACCAAAAATATGCAATCAGTAGTTTTCATATGTGATTGAGTGATGATCACCTTGCAGAAATGCATATTTACACAATCTTTCCATCATTAACAGACAGCTATGTTGAACGTTGTGACTTTGAGGTTGATCTGTGTAACTGGAATCAAGAGACTGGTGACAGCATAGACTGGAAACTTGGTCGTCAAAGTACAGGTGGTATTGGACCAGGATATGACCACACTAAAGGAGACAGCTCAGGTTTGTTATACCAAATTTTCTATTCTGGTTTGTTGAACCAAAGGTTTGTACTCTGGTAGTCACTACACTGTCTTAAATGACACCTTCTATTATGAACAAAACCTCTACCAAATAAAGTAAACCTCTACCAAGTACAGTAATGTTCTTTACAGTGGAGTGAGGCGTATTCTACTTGTAATTTCAATACTGGAGAGACATCAACCTAAATTTCTTTAGAAAATTAAAAAATCGCATTTATGTTTGTTTCTTCATCTATTCTCTCCCATTTCCTTGACCAGGTCATTACATATATTTTGATACATTGGAAGCCAATCAACAAGGTGATACAAGCTGGATAAGCAGTCATGTTTTCCTTCCTTCGTCTAGTGGTGATAATTGCCAGGTAGGGTACAATATGCTTACATTATCACCCTGTCCAACAGATTGTACTAGGATACAATATGCTTACATTACCACCCTGTCCACTAGACTGTACTAGGATATGATATGCTTACATTATCGCCCTGTCCAACAGATTGTACTAGGATACAATATGCTTACATTATCACCCTGTCCACTAGACTGTACTAGGATATAATATGCTTACATTATCACCCTGTCCACTAGACTGTACGAGGATACAATATGCTTACATTACCACCCTGTCCACTAGACTGTACTAGGATGTAATATGCTTACATTACCACCCTGTCCACTAGACTGTACTAGGATATGATATGCTTACATTATCACCCTGTCCAACAGATTGTACTAGGATACAATATGCTTACATTATCACCCTGTCCACTAGACTGTACTAGGATATAATATGCTTACATTATCACCCTGTCCACTAGACTGTACGAGGATACAATATGCTTACATTACCACCCTGTCCACTAGACTGTACTAGGATGTAATATGCTTACATTACCACCCTGTCCACTAGACTGTACGAGGATACAATATGCTTACATTACCACCCTGTCCACTAGACTGTACTAGGATGTAATATGCTTACATTACCACCCTGTCCACTAGACTGTACGAGGATGTAATATGCTTACATTATCACCCTGTCCACTAGACTGTACTAGGATACAAATTATTTACATTACCACCCTGTCCAACAGATTGTACTAGGATATAATATGTTTACATTACCACCCTGTCCAACAGGTTATACTAGGATACAATATGCTTACTTTACCACCCTGTCCACTAGACTTTACTAGTATATAATATGCTTACATTACCACCCTGTCCAACAGTTTGTACTAGATACAATATGCTTACATTATCACCCTGTCCACTAGACTGTACTAGGATACAATATGCTTACATTACCACCCTGTCCATGATATGCTTTACATCCTGTTCAATAGACTGCTAGCATATGATATGCTTTTGTACATTACCATTCTGTCCTATAGACTGCTAGCATATGATATGCTTTTGTACATTACCATTCTTTCCTATAGACTGATAGCATATGATGTGCTTTAATACATTACCATTCTGTCCTATAGACTGCTAGCATATGATATGCTTTTGTACATTACCATTCTGTCCTATAGACTGATAGCATATGATGTGCTTTAATACATTACCATTCTGTCCTATAGACTGCTAGCATATGATATGCTTTTGTACATTACCATTCTGTCCTATAGACTGATAGCATATGATATGCTTTAATACATTACCATTCTGTCCTATAGACTGCTAGCATATGATATGCTTTTGTACATTACCATTCTGTCCTATAGACTGATAGCATATGATGTGCTTTAATACATTACCATTCTGTCCTATAGACTGCTAGCATATGATATGCTTTTGTACAGTACCATTCTGTCCTATAGACTGCTAGCATATGATATGCTTTTGTACATTACCATTCTGTCCTATAGACTGATAGCATATGATGTGCTTTAATACATTACCATCCTGTCCTATTGACTGCTAGCATATGATATGCTTTTGTACATTACCATTCTGTCCTATAGACTGCTAGCATATGATGTGCTTTAATACATTACCATCCTGTCCTATAGACTGCTAGTATATGATGTGCTTTAATACATTACCATCCTGTCCAATAGACTGCTAGTATATGATAATGCTTACTTTCATTTCACAATGCATGTGATAATATAAATCTTGCATGGTCTTTGATGAGAAGAATGAAAGATTGTATATATACTGAAATGCTATGTACAGATAAACATCGTATACGTGTATATAAATATATTGTATAATGGCTGCTGTGTACATGTACTTAGTATGTGATTACATGTACAAATTGTATGTTAAATGCAAGTGGTGATGTTGATTGTTGGATTTTATCTGACAAGTTCATTAATTGCTCCTTCATATATTTCAGATGAGGTTTTACTACCATATGTATGGTAGTGATATTGGTTCATTGAATGTGTATAAACATAGTAGTTACAATGGACGTCTGTATCAGTTGTGGACAATGACAGGAGATCAAGGAGCAGAGTGGTATAGAGCTGAAATTGACCTCAGCAACTCTGACAAATTCCAGGTAATAACAGACTTAAGATCTGCATGACAGATCTGAAAGTGATCTCAGCAGCCCTGACAAATTCATGTTGTATCTTATTTGTCACTTCACAGATGAGACTTCATCACAAAGAAGATCACAGTAATTAAATTTAACTGAAAATATTTTGTGTGTGTATGCTGTTTAAGCTGTTTGTCAGTTGAAAGATAATTAACACAGTACAACCTGTGAAAGATGTCAATTGTCAAATTAATGTTGAACCTGCAACCTATTTGCCCATCATGACGCCACATAAAATATCTTCACAAGGCAGACAAAATTATTTGTCATGAGTAAATCGATTCCTTCTGAATAGGTTATTTAATGAACCATTTATTTTTGTTTTTGTAACTTCAAAGATTATATTAGAAGCTGTAAGAGGTAGTGGTACATCTGGTTATATAGCTGTTGATGACGTATCATTTACTCCTGACTGTTCACTAGACCCAAGTAATGTACTCCCTGGGAGTCCTACACCAGCAGGTATGTTGATGCTAAACTTAAATGAAGTGGTCAGATATAAGACTAAAAACTTAATTATATTTTTCTCTTTTCTTAAAGTGGCCATATGGATGAGAATTTGGTATTTATTTTGGATTTTTATTTGATAAAACAGCTTCACTATGTTTTTCTACTTGAAAAAATAATGTGAAATAACATATACCAAGTCCATGTTCACATCTCAATAAACGGCAAAACATTAAACAATGTGTAAAATGTTTGTTATTGTACGTACAATAACAAACTTTTTACACTTTTTGCATCTTTTTGCAATGTATTGAGTTATGAACATGGACTTGGTATATGTTCTTTCGCATTATTTTTTCAAGTAGAAAAACATAGTGAAGCTGTTTTATCAAATAAAAATCCAAAATAAATACCAAATTCTCATCCATATGGCCACTTTAAAGCGAAGTATATTTTGACAGAAGTACAATTTGTAGATTGCATGCTTATCTGCAACTGCTAAGACTTAATAAAAAAAATTGTGTGGTTCCGATTGCATTCAATTTCAGAATAGGTGGGGTAGGATGATTTTTTATTTTATTTTTTTTATGTATTTTTTTTCATGTGTGTGAGTGTCTAATTCAGGCACTGTCTAATTCAGGCACTTATGTTTTCCGTTGTTTTCCAAATGGTCTCTGTTTTATTGGTTTCTTCCCAACAGATATGCAACCATTACAGATTGTAAGAACAGTTTTATAATGTCTTTTTTAAGTTGATGTCACTTTCCGCATAAACTATTTCCTGTCAAACTTTACAATTTTCGTGATTTTATTATTTTTTCTCGATTATGTAAAAAAAAAACGTTTAGGGTCGGCAGTAAAAAACTAGTTAAAAACTAGGTAGGGTCGGGTAACCAGAAACACACAATTTGTTTTATTAGGCCTAACATGGCAAGTTTATTTCAACATAGATGTAAAAAAAATACATCTTTAATATAAATCTTGAATTGGGTAAATTTTAATCCCAAGCTGGTTTTTTTTTCTGTTTGGGATCTGTAGTATTTGTCCTATCTAATTGTACAAAATGTCTTTGAGCACAATTTTTTTTGTAATATTTGTCTTACTCATTTGTATGTTAAATCACATCTAGGTTTTGTCAAGTCAGAAGGTGACAAGCCACCACAAGAATTTAGTACATTAAAATGATATTATCTGTCATATAACTTTTTTCTGTGAATTGTTTATGAATGTACTGATTTATACTTGTTTCTACTGTACAGCATCAACAAAACAACCTAATCTGTGTGGAGCTGACAGATTTCAGTGTGATGATAATTCATGTATTGATCAGATATATGTCTGTGATGGTAAACAACAGTGTCTAGATGCATCAGATGAAATCAATTGTCGTAAGTATTTATCTATAACATCACTAGAGACCCAAAGATGAAGAAGAGCTCAGTCTTTTTGGGTTAGAAATCTATGGTTCACGGTGATATTTATGACATCACAAAATAGAAATCTTTTGTCAAGCAGATTGGATGACTAGGAAATATTCCATGCATACACCAGATATTGACAGATTTCCTTTCCCAAAAGCATGTCCCCCTCCTTTTATTTGTATATTTTCTGTTTTGCCATTTAGAATTCTAGAAGTACAATTTATGCCATTAGAATTGATATGAAAACATTCTATGATTTCCACTTTGATAATACAAATATATATATATACAGGGTAATGGTAATTCAAAAAATATTTACAGTACATTAATTGCTACACTTCTTTCCATTGAGGCCCTCACAAACTAATACTAGACAAAAAATAAAACTGTTTTTGCATGTTTGTATAACTATCTATCTCCCACTAGTGTAATCTACCTAATTATGTAACAACAGACTTTGTTTGTGTCTACCTTAGTTAGTTGATAGCTGGATATCTGTAGTAATAGTAGTAGTTCAGTGAAATGTGATATTGCAGACAGTGAGCAAATTATAGTATTTACTTGTATTGCTTGCAAGAAATGGTCACTTGACAGATAATTAACACAACAATAAGCAGCAGTTATAATATGTGGCAAATATACTTACCTCTGATATGTATATGAGATGAATTGATACCAAAAATTGATATGAAAATATTTTTTTTATGTTTACATAATATTTTCAATCTTATATTTGCAGCATCTCCAGAGAAGCAGTCCAGTGATAGTAAGTTTTCTGTTGGTGTTTTTAATTACTTTCATATACTAAAATTGAATGACAGATTTTAACCATGAAATAGACACCTGTCAAAGTATTTTCAATGTGTGTTGTGCCAATGAGAGGAAAACTCAGAATGTAATGAATACTGATTAAAAGACAAGTCCAGTCAGACTTATTTCTGCCTTTTGGACACTGAGCATGCTATTGGCGATACAGTTATTTATAGCATCTTTGTTGGTATCTTATTCAACTTTGAAAGCTTATAAAGTAAGCCTACTGCACATGGCATGTTCAGCAGTTTTGGGGATTTATGCAAGGGTTAATGTGAAATCCTTCTGTGATGACATTTCTAAATCCCCCAATCTCATGGGCCAAGAGATTGGGTGTTTGTGATGTCATAACCAGATTTACAAAAAGTTAAAATTTTGTTATTCAGTTTGAAAGAATGATATACATATTAAACATGAAATACATATTGTTTTGTTTTACAGACACTGTATACATTGTAGTTGGTATAATGGGTGGCCTATTGCTTATCATTATCATTATATGTGTTGTCTTTCTCATTATGAGGAGACGTCAGCGATTTAGGTAAGTACGTTTCTGTGAACTATTCTAACTAATGATGTTTTAGATATATCATCATTAAGTTATTAATTAACAATTTTGTTAAACTAGATGATTAATACATTCCTATTTATGTACCAATGTAGTCGTTTTGCTAGCACAAAGACCAACACCTAAATGTTTGATTTCATATTTTCATACAATTTGTATTTTCCGTATAAAGTCATTTTGCTAGCATAAATCAGACGCACACGTAAATGTTTGATTTAATATATTCATTCAATTCATATTTTCCTATGTAGTCGTTTTGCTAGCATAAAGAAGACCCACACCCAAGGTGTTATCAATACTCTGTACGAAGAATACCAAGATGATCACAATCTTGTCTCCGATGTAAGATATACTTCATTATTTCAACTAATTCCTTGTGAAGTGGCATGCCTGCAATAGAAAAATTTAGCATATACATATATATGAAAATAACAAGAAATATGTATTGTTACTGATTATTATGACACAAAGTGAAGGCGACAGGTGTTAATAAAGCGATATATTACTCTGTAGCTTATGACTTCACTTTAATATGTAATTTTTTGCCAAAATATTACAAGTGCATTCATTGATCATCAAATTTTGTAATTATGCCATACTTATACCATACTTAATAAATATTTGTGATATTTCAAAAGTAAGGTATGCTATGTAAGTTTTTATCATTGTTGCTGTACAAAAAAGTCCTGGAAATCTCTGATTATTATCTCTATTTCTTAATCAGAGAAGTAAATAGACATGTTATTTCTGTGCATATGTTTTTCATTACAAGATTAATTTGAGTTTTTATTTATTCCTTAGTTCACCATGACTGATGTAGATGTTTCTATGTTTGGCAAAGGTGGTTCCTCGGGACAGGTGAGTATAAGTAATTACTGATTCTATCAAACTTTCAAAAAGATGGGTTTCACTTTCCTAAGAATTAAGCTTACAAGTATGTGCTTTTAACCCCTGCAGTTGTACCTGGATTAGATTCATTGAAATGTTTGTGTAAATCATTTTCTCAACAGGTGAGAATGCACAGTGGTGTGATGTCAATGGAAAACCCTATGTATGGTCAGCTGGATCCAACCAAGATAGAGGAAATTAACCATAATGCTGCCAGTCATGCATAGAAGTTACCATGGAAATGAATTCCACAAGAATATTTACATTACATTTTTTTGGACTGAAAATTGTATTTATCGAAACCATTATTTTTAAAATTAATTAATCAAGGTGATCAAATGATCTTAATGTTACTACCACATAACTCATAATCTAGAGTGGTGTCAATTTCTAACAAGCCTCAAACAGCTGTCAATTTACTAATGTCTTTCACGTCATTAATCTGATTACTGAAGTGGGATATGTACGTATATTTTTAAACTGATATTGAATCCACTACCAAGTTTGTATACTTTCTTAAACAGAACTCCCTGTCAATCCATTTCATGTTGAAAATAGCTGTTTTAGAAATTATTTTCTACATCACTGTGCTGCCATTTGCTTAGCTATCTTTAGCCAAACTGTTGAACTTATGAATAATGTATGATGCCATTTGAATGACGGGGAAGACATCAACATATCTGTACATTCAAAAAGACTTATTGAGTTTTTCAATTTACATTACTTGTTATGAAATCTTTCAACTTTTAAGAAAAAACGGTATTAATGGCAACCTCCTTTCTGTTCAAATGAAGATTTGAAATAAGTACAACTTTATAGAATTGGCCTAATATTAATGTATGCTTGTAGTATGTATTTGAAAAAAAAGAACAAGTAATCATTTTGTTTCAGTATATGAAATGTCGTGTTACCTTACCTTCTAGTACGCTATTCAGATTGACAGAGTGGTCGTTACACAACAAACCTTACATAATGAATACAATTTGTGTTTTTGCACAAGGTGATTCATATACATTGTAATACAACTGTTGTATGTCACATGTCTGTCTTTTGGAGTGGGTGATTTACTAAGCAAGGACTACATGAAAGACTGTGTGCATTCTTGTCATAATTTTGGCAGACAAAACAAAAAACATGCATCACATCATGATTGTATGTAATGTGAGTGGACTATTCCATGAAGACACAGGAAACAATTGTATTACAATGTATATAAATCCCCTCTTCAAGAGACAGACACACACAACAATTGTATTACAATGTATATAAATCCCCTCTTCAAGAAACAGACGCAGGCAACAATTGTGTCCGTTTTGACTTTTGTTCCTGCTCAGCTGAATTTCTTCTGCTGTTCTTTTGAAACTTGTGTGATATGTGCCATAGCTAGTTGTTGTACAGGTGATAATAGTAATACAACAATGGAAATCATTACCCCTGAAAAATAGTTTTAAAGCTATTATTCGGAAGTGTCGTGTGAGAGATGTAACATTCAGCTTTCTTGTCAGAGATCTGTGATATTTTTAACTGTTCGTGGAATAAATATTTACTACCCAAAAGGTAATTCAGGGTGTGGTGTTCATTTCATATTTTAATCACTGGTTTGGAAGGCTTTTAGCAGAACCAATTTCTTATTAATCAACAGTGAACTGTAATTCTTTGAAGTCTGTTTCAGATACACTGGAGCATGTCTTTTAAGGAATGCGACATCAATCATTGAATTCAAAATAACAGTTACCTGTGTTGTGATGACTGGCATGGTATATGTAAATACGAATCGTGAAGTTAATATTGAAGGTATCATAATGCAAGTATGATTATTTTTAATCATTATTTCTGAATCAAAACATTACTGTTGAATTGCATTTCATTATAAAGGACATGACAAAGATTTTATATGACAAAATTACAGTAATCGAAATGTAAAGTATTACTCTATGAATGAAAACCCCCTACTTTGAATTGTAAAGTGAGAGGATTCAGTCTGCAATTTCAGTTTATTGTATATTTGTAATTGAGTTTAGTATTGAACTGTCTTTATAGTTCTAATAGTACTTTAAAAGATTGTATTTTTTTAATTTTCTGTCAAAATAAAGTTCAATATAATTTATTTCAAATATGTTACCATAACATGACATGTTGGATCATGCTTAGCAACTGGGCGATCTCATTCAGAATTTCGATATGATGTAAAATTGACACTGTAATGTTTTATGGTACCAATTACTACAGAGACACCTCAATCAGATTGTAACAGTCAAAGATTTTACATGACAAAAAAACAGTATTCAAAATGTAAAATATTACTCTGTGAATTACAACCCCTACTTTGAGTTGTAATTTTTAACTTCTATATTAATAGTTCCTAGGATAAGATGCGCAATAACATAGATACTTGTTATTGTCAAAACCAAACCATAATAACTAAAATAACCAAATGCCCAAGATATCATATTATTTTTGCGTTTAATATTGAAATATGTCTATATTTCTACTGATACTTTAAAAGAATGTACTTTTTAAAAACTTTATGTCCAAATGAAGTTCATTTTGATTCAATTCAATTCAAATCAGCTACAGTATAACATGTTGGATCATGTTTAGCAACTAGGCGATCTCATTCCCAATTTCGATATGATATAAAATTGACATTATGATGTATGGTTTATGGTACCAACAACTGCAAAGCCACCCCAGTCACATTTGTAACAGTCATAGATTCAGCGTGACTTGTGGACTTGCATCTTGTAGACTAACACTAGTCGTGATTTGGACTGTGGTACTGAATTAAATATCACTTAAAATGATCACACCTTATAAAAAATAGCAATCTCCACATATTGATTATGTAAATAACGATCTCGTGATATTTATTACGTAATTGACGATCTCGTGCATCATTTATTGATTATGCATAAGTGGAGTTTGTAGTTTTGGTTGGGTCTAATCCTCGATACGTAGGGTTGTCTATTCCTGAGGAGCCGTCCACGTTTACCTGAATTAACAGAAACAGAAAGGTGAAATATAACACTGCGTGTAAAAGAATGGGAGAGATGGGAGGAAGGAGAAGATCGACAGAAAAAGATATTAACAGTGGATTTTATAATAGATAGGTGGATTTTATAATAGATAGGTGATCTTGCATGTTTTCCCTTTGCTGTCTTTCATTTGATGTACACTGATGATTAGTACATCAATTGATTTTTTGTTTGGGAATGTAAGTTCACACGCAAGGTTCCCAGTTTGTACTGTTTAAAAGACAAAGGTTGTTTTTCGGTTTGTTACAAGATTATATACCAAGGGTTTGAACTTTTCTTAAGAACAATTGTAGTGAGGTCAATAGGCAATTTTGAAACCTATATGCTAGTAGTATTTACATGACTTTGATGTTAGCCAATGGAAAACAATGACAATATGAATACAGAGAATTGTAATAAATTAATGCTTGACAAGTAGAATATTGCTTAATGAAGTGATCACAAGGTTCTCGTCCAATAATAAATTTCAATAAATTTCAATAGGGTACCTTGGCAGTTTCAAATTAGAAGAACAAACACACGCTACAGTGATTGATTCAAAAACTACTGGTCAAAACGATGAACATTTCTGCCAAGAACTAGGGGGTCAAATGTCTACAAGCGACTAAAAATAGTCCAAACTATAGGCTAAAAAGCCATACATGGATTCAAAGATAGGCTCAAATGTTATACGTGCAGTGTTTTGGGTTAGGGTGTATGGAGTACAACCAATCTCTTACTAGTTATGACTTACCTGTTCATTCCCGGTACTCATCATTGACGGATCTACGTCACTCATGGTGAACTGTAAGTAATATACATATTTAATAGTCAGATTATATCGTAATATGTCACTTCCAGGAATGCTTTCACCATTACCTTTACAAAGCGTAATTACCAATGAAAGATACAAATGGAGCACGCGTGTTTTTGCCTTTCCTTCACACGAGATTTTGAATTCATGACTGTGTATCCAGATATACTAGGATCTATTTACAATGTACATATACTAATAAATAATGATGTTTAATCTGATTACAATCGATAGTTATTGTTTCTTCACGGACTTCACCATATAAAACCCACATTACTACCGTATATGAAATATAGTTATATATATTCAACGAAACAATAAATTGGGAACAATGTACAAACATAATTATATATTGCAATGTACAATAATTATAACACAGTCATTTGATAACACAGTGATTTGTCACTATAACCAAAATAGGATGGTCACATAAGAAGGAAAACGTGTTCATAAAAATCAAACTTAAGTATAACAGTTGCTGACTGACTGACTGACTGACTGACTGACTGATTGATTGATTTCAAGGCCAAAAGTCAATTATCTTTATAATTGGATAAAAAAACCCGTTATGGTATAAGTAACTGCCTTACATCTGTCAGTACCTCCTGGTTCTGTGCATCGTACATGAAAGTTTGGTTTACTACATTATGGGAAAATCCATTACCAGTTGTATTAAAGTACCTGGAAAAGAAATGAAATGAAAACCAACATTTAAAGAAATAAAACTTCCATAAAGTCAAAATGATAAATAAGAAAAAACCATCACCACGATTGTTTGCATATTCTATCCCATCGTTTATCGTCTTCGGTGATTGATACGAGTTTCGTCAATAATATTAGTTCCAGTGAAGAATATGACATGAACGTTATAAGGTCAACAAACCAAATGATGAGGTACACAAGTAACTTTTACTCATCAAAGAATGAAGTATTTTAGCACTCTGTATTACCTTGTTTTTGAAATGATATGACAAACATTACTATAGCTAGTATTTAAAAGAATTAACTATACGTCTTAAGGAGAAGACGGCTACATACGAAAATTGACGTCATTTCAAAAAGTTTTTCAACTTCGCTACATACTTAAGGGTTAAGATGATTGCATTTGCCAACTAATTTTTGGGCAATAATTTATTTAAGTCGATCCTATTACTTTCTCCGGAATTCAATTCATATAATATGTAAATCATATGTAATAAAATCACCCCAATCCATTGACCTTTCGTGACACTCTTGTTCATTTAAAATATAAATATTCTCAGACATGACCAATTTTACGAATGACCAGAAAATTATCCTTTGCTTGCATCAAATGGAACCATATTATATTTTAATGTTTATAACGTTGGACGGGTCTTTCATATTCAAGTCACACTTGACTTGATACTAAATTATGTTCAAGCTATTAAAACATTGTACTTTATTGTTGTCAAATAACTCTGGTGTGTTACATGATCATACAACATTTTAGAACAGCGAACTAAAAATTACGACAGTGTGGATCTCGATAAAGTTTAACGGGAGATTGGAGAGGAATAATTAACTCAAATGTTGATGTATCGCATTCGTAATTTCAGTTAAAAGTTTACGTGATGTTAACACGCTGTATTTTGATCCCAAAAAAATTGTGACTTATCACCAACAGAAACCATAAATACCCTGTTTCCCATTATTTGTATTCATAGGACATTCAACTATAATAGATGGATAAAAGTTTGATGACCTTGAGTACTTACTGTTTGTGACGTCTGTGGTGTCGAATGCAGACACCACTAACAAGTATGATTAGAAGGAAGATAACTACTACAGTCCCAACTCCGATGTATAATCCGATGGAATCTAAAATCAAAATAATATGGTAAAACAGACATTACTGATATTTATTTGACACACTTGTGTTGTTTGGGGTGCGTAGAAATAGGAATAATGATAGAAATCGTCAGTATATATAGACCTATAAAAACATATATAATATGACGCCATTTCCATCTATCATTTTTAAAAAAAATTTTCATGTACAAATGTCAAACTCACATAGCTCGATCGAGAAATTGGGTTCAAAGTTCATCGTATTCATTGATGAATGATATTCAATTTACTTATAATAGCGTCACTCATGTCAGCTTTCAAAACTTTGTCATCAGCATTCACTTCTAGATCTGTTACAAATATATATTATAGATGAAGAACAAGACATAACTTACTGTCGTCATGTGGTATAGGCACCGCTGATGGCGCCGTTGTTGTTGTTCTCACTGAAATGTATAAAGAGACGTTTATCTTCAAGGTTATTGAACAAAGATGTCTAACTGATGTAATTATTGGTTTTAAAGATAGACATTGGAGAGCGAGGTTTCTTCAATGGCGGTCTATACAAAATAAATACGATACGATATATTCTGAATTGATTATCAGCCACGAACAGCATTGGGATATCACACGACTAATCATGATTATACAAATAAGCTTACAATTACAGCAGACAATTTGAAATATAAATAATTAGCGTTCACGAAAACAAAGGTTAAGTGAATCCAACATCTCTACGACATGAAATATTTGCTGGAAAATCTCTGTAACGACTGACGTGATTACCAGCCTGTCAACTTGATGGCATCATCAAAACTTTGTCTATATAGCCCCAGACACTGCAATGCTTGTAACTTTGAAAAGCTGAAATACTGTTTTATTTGTCAGCTAAAACGTTAGAATGTTTTTATGCTGTCTATATTCATTATCATAAACCTGTTTACATTTGAACTGTCATGTACGACCCCTGGTACTACCCTGCCATTGCTTTCAGAACAGATACAAAAGCTTAGAAAGTACACACAGCCAGAACTGTATGATTGGGTCAGAACACATGCTTTAAGTTCGATAAGATTAGGTCATAATTCCAGAATATAACATCTAAAATAGATTAATGTGTCAAAATTAACGGGCATAATTTATGTTAACCTAATCTCCCTTTTAATAATGAACCCACATTATACTATACTTACTCTACGCATTTGTATATATTTCGATGTTAACAACATATACACGATAGAGGGCGATATTTGCAAGAACCCAGAGCAAGAGGAATGTAAACCCTATGTCAAAGAATAACAGTTCATGTCCTTCTTGTTGTGGACCATTGATACAATATTGCACTTCATTGTCAGATAAAATATGACGTCTACCTGTTTTTACTGGTTGAGTTACAGGAGTTGTCATTTCAGGTAGGGACCCTGAGTATGTGGTACAGTCTGGAGTAAATGTGACGTCATCTATTGCTATGCAACCTTCAGTGTCACTGGCCACAGCTTCAATCAACACCTTTAGATTACAGAGAATATATTAAACAAACCATCAAACAACAGACGACAAAGTTATATGAATTCAATACACGTGACTGAAGCTTGGATGGCCTTGTCTTGTTTACATTATTCATAAAACAGCATTT